>NC_142068.1:33694500-33995000 GCF_059756535.1 Pantherophis guttatus | reverse complement strand
TGTACCTGAAGCACACACTGAAGCAAGTTCAGCTGCCAAAGGGGCAGACCATTGCTCTATCCCTTGTCACTTCATCAGTGAAGTCAGTACAATATATAAATTGTACCACAAACATAGTTTTTTTCTGAGTATAAGACTGTTATGAACTGTAACCCATTTCTGTAAATATGGAAGGGTGTCATAGAAACTATTTCTATTTTAATAATAAAAATAAATATGAATAATAAATATTTCCAAATGAATTTCAAAATCTGTCATTCAGATAAATCCATAGATCTGAAAAACACTTCATATTATAATCCCTTTTCTTCTAACTGAAATATCCCTGGGTGGATACAGTAGTAACAGGTTAGACCCAGATTGAACCAGTCATGACTAACTTGTCCCACTGATTTTAACAGGAGCAAAGCATGACTAACTTAATCTGGATCCAACCCAAAACTGTCAATGGGACTTGTGACATGCCTTCTTTTGCCTTTAGCAGCTGCATAATAAACATAAATGCACATGGCACCACATGTTTTCTTGTAATTTAATATTTTCCAATTCTGCCATTAAGCTGAAACAAGCCACTGAATCATCATGTACAGGCCAGGAATTGTTTAGCTTTGGTGACTACAGAAACATTAAATGAAAAATACCTCAGCATTAATATACCCAAAGTCAGTTTTACCACACACTTCACACATCTTGCAAAATTTGAACAAAACCAGTGCCTCGGGCACTTGAGTAATATTATAAAACCAGAGCCAAGCCATCTTGAATACAGAGGTTGAAACAAGTGTTTTAGACTCATTAAGAAACAGTGAGGGATATTTCGTAAGTATTTTTGGCTAATCATGAATCATATCAATTGTTAATGAAAGCTGATTTGCCTGTCTGTGGCATACATAGCACTAATTTAGAATTACCTTTCTTTCCTTTAACTCAGCTTGTGAATGTTCCTGATCTGCCAATTGGACTGCATTAATTCCAAATCAAATTTTAACTATTATTTGCAGGAAATTTTTATTTACTTCATAAAAATTTATTATGGAGCTAAAAGCTTCAATCAATGCAGGTAATTTGTAACTTCTAATTCCAGCATGTCTTATTTTAAAATAATGCAGACTGAGTAAGAAAATCATCTATTTTTGCTTTTTTTTCCTTGTCTAGTATGTTTTAAACATATATAGTATCCAAATTCATTTATATTAAAGGTAAATTCTTTCAAAAACAGGTCATCTATGTACATATTTTGAAGTATAAGTGCACTCAAGACAGAAATAGGTTTTGCATATAAAACAAATCATCCTGACTTTCCACTAAAGTATTAACAAAATGTAGCCTTTTTTAAAAAGAAAAAAGAAAAAGTTAAGGTTAATTGGAACACTTTTATTTTAATTGGCATGCTAATTGTGGAATTCTCATTATTAAAATTAAACAAGAAAATGTTGAGTTTAGTTATGCAAAATATTTTAAATTACATGCTCTAAATGGCTTTTCATTTAATTCAACAGTGCAAACAGATATGATTAATAAATAAAATATTTTGAAGTGGGGTTTTCTTTCAAGTAAGAAGATATGGGGACACACACTGAATTCATTCATTCCCTTCTATTTTTAAGGATTTTTTTTTTACTATTGCTTTGCGCAATACATTTTTTTAAAAAAATTATTGTAAGTCATCTTGGTAAACCTTGATTCATCAAATACATGAAATAACAAATAGATGAAGGCATTTTCTAGGAAGAAGTTAGCTCAAAAGTAAAGAAATAAAAGTAAAATAAAACATTTTTTTTTAAAATTTGATTTATATGCCGCCCTTCTCCGAAGACTCAGGGCGGCTTACAATGTGCTCAGCAATAACCTTCATCCTTTTGTATATTTATACAAAGTCAGCTTATTGCCCCCACAAACAGGGTCCTCAATTTACCTACCTTAGAAAGGATGGAAGGCTGAGTCAACCTTGAGCCTTGGCGAGATTCGAACCCTGCAGTAATTGCAGGCAGCTGGTCTTAATAACCCGCTTAATAACAGGGTGCCTTAAACCTCTGTACTACCAAGGCTCTTTTTCATGTATTATAAGGTTTAACTAACAAATAACAAATTAGGTTGCAATAAATTTCTGAGTATCAAAATATTTGTCATCAGCATTAATTCTGCCATTATTTAGTGGCAAATGTTTATGTCAGTTGCTGAGCTGAGTAGCCATTTGGTAAGAAGCCCCACCACTGATAGAAAAACAGGTACAAGATCTATGCATCTAGATCCTTTTGAATTCAGATGCTTTAGGACTTATAACTAAGTTTGGTTTTATATAAAACCTAATCACTTTCTGCAAGTACTGCTGGCAAGCATTCCTCACTCAAAGCACTGTAATTAGATATTCCTTGATGAACTGTTTTCTGTGATTAGAAGATAAATCTGTCAATTGCTCAACTCAATTCCAGAAAAAAAAGTAGTTTTGTTTTGCTTTTTGTAGACACAGTGTCTGCTTTTCTACAACATTCTGAAAAGCTGAATCACTGGAGCTGTCTCCATTCAATACAAAGATCCATTTTGGATTGCTCTAGGTTCTCTGAGGACCACATAATTTTTTTTAAAAAAAATTGATTTATATGCCGCCCTTCTCCAGAGACACAGGGCGGCTTACAATGCATTAAGCAATAGCCTTCATACTTTTGTATATTTATACAAAGTCAGCTTATTGCCCCCACAAACTGGGTCCTCAATTTACCTACCTTAGAAAGGATGGAAGGCTGAGTCAACCTTGAGCCTGGTGAGATTCGAACTTACAGTAATTGCAGACAGCTGGTGTTAATCACAATGCTATCAGTCTGCTGAGCCACCAGGCCATAATTGCCCAGAAGCCAGCAGGATCTTTCAGGTTTCAGAACGTGAATGATTCCAGTGCACAGTTAAAACCGACCATTACGTTGTATTGGTATATAACACCAAAAAGTAGAAAAATTCATTTTCTTCACAAAAGCTGTGCTAAAAAAGAAATGGAGTAAGGGGAACGGATAAGCTGTAGGGCAGAGGTGGGAAACTATAGCCCCTTTATGACTTGTGAACTTCAACTTCCAGAATTCCTGAGCCAGCCATGCTGGCTCATGGAATTCTGGAAATTGGTCCATAGGTCATAAAAGGGCCAAAGTTCCCGACCCCTGCTGTAGAGTTATAATAAAACTGAGCTGTTGTCTGAAAATTCTAAATAATTCTTATTAATTAATTAATTAATTTAATTTAATTTTCATGCTGTCTGATGCCATTATAAAAATGAGCAAACAGAAGTACAATAAATGAATTCAAAATTAATAAAATTAATTTTAACAAGATAGTTAAAAAATGGCAATCCAGAGATCACATCAGTACAGGCAATATCTCAAACAGAGGTT
This sequence comes from Pantherophis guttatus, assembly GCF_059756535.1. Taxonomy (NCBI): domain Eukaryota; kingdom Metazoa; phylum Chordata; class Lepidosauria; order Squamata; family Colubridae; genus Pantherophis; species Pantherophis guttatus. Next base: position 33,991,620 of record NC_142068.1, on the reverse strand, counting down.
TCCCATTCCAGATGCCATCAGGATAGATCTTTCTGGATCTCTGTCTTACATTTAAGGAAGCTTTGTTATTGCTTTTCTCAAAATTACTTCATAAGGAAGTTGAATAACACTATCTTCAAATAAGAACCACATTCAAAAGAGAGGTTGGTTCTTTTCAAGAACAGCGGACTAGAGACAAAGTGAGAAATAGCACTGAAGTTTCCCGTATTTCACTCCCTTACATTTTTTACTGGGTGTGATTATACAGTCAGTGTCAAATTAAAAAAAAGCTTGAAAGTCACGTCACTGGACAGAGCATAGAGCCACCATACCCTTCCATTTCTGAATAGAGAGATTGTAATCTTAATACATCTGCAGAGGCCATTCATGTAGATAATGTATAGACCAGGGGTGAAATGCTGCTGGCTCTATCCGGCTCGCAGGACCCGGTAGCGCCAGCGGCTGGTAATTCAGAGAGCCGGTACTGCCAGCAGGCTCCGCCCACCCCACCCCCCAAACTGGGACATTGTCACATCCCGGTTTGACCATCTGCGCATGCACAAATGACAGTGTGCGTGCAGACACATCAGCGAGCCGGTAGGAAAGGTAAGTACATTTCACCCCAGTATAGACATATTAAGATAACTACCATTGATTAGCTGGCTTGGTTTGAAATACACAGCAAGCAATTTATAAGCAAATGACACATGATGAATGTATAGAAAAAAATGAAATAAAACCATACTCCATCTGAAGAAAATAAGCAACCAGTTTGATGAAACAGTTTATTATGTCAGCTACAAACTATTTAGTTTCCATTACTATTTATATTAGTTTTCAACAGACCAGTAACAACAAACCAAATTGAGACAACATCCTGCCTCTTACTTTCACACTTTTGTCCATTAAATAAGAAAGTGAGAAGGTGGGCTAACTTACCCAATGCAATGTAGAATGGCTTGACTGAAAAAATAACCATGATGGATGTGCACTCCCCCAAAAAATCAACCTTAAAAGATACCTGTGAGGCACTTTTAATGCCCCAGCAATTCTTCCACCCCCCAAATAATCAATCTACTTGACTTGGAGAAACATGTTTTCATTTTACACCTAATATTACTGTAAGAGAAAATTGGCTTGATGCTTACTCTACTGCACTTACTTACTTAAAACCTTATGTTTAAAAGTGATGAGCACCTTGTAACTGAATATATACACACTGAAGTAATCCTGCCAGCATGTCTGCTATGATTAACACTTTAATTAAATAAGGGACTTTTTAACAAGTTCTTGAAACTAAAGGCCAGTTTCTTAAGTTATTTGAACAGTGCAGCTATACACTCTACATACTGTAGAGTCTACAGTATGTTTTGTGGTATCCTAAATAGAAAATGATAAAGAATGCATATACTGTAGTTTTGCATATAAGTAGCTTTATTGACTTCCAGAATTAACTACAATCTATCTTCTGTTTATTACAGTTTATAGTGTCAAAGCTAAAATTGAATATGTAGAGTGTTGCTAACAGGTGAGCTGCTTTAATCACATTACTGAGCAGGAAATTCCATTAAACCTGATTATTCTCCTATTTCTTACAGACTAAATATGCATTGGATCATACTGGATAGTTGTTTCATTTAATCTGAAAAAAAATCAAGACATGTATTTAAAATAGGACTAATAAACACAGCTTCATTTAATAGCTTCCATGGTTTTTATTGGAAGAAATATAACAAAGGTTCCATTTTAACTAATTGCAGGTGCTATGCATTATTATTCTCATCAAATTAGACAGGATTTTTATATGTATGTATATGTATTAAAATCCTTCTTTGTGTCCACATATATTGCCATATTGCCTATGGGGATCTATGAAATTCAATTATTGCCCATGGGATTTGTAGGATTAAATCAATCATTTAATCTCATATACCCCCATAGGCAATGTGATCATTAATACAAAGGAAGAATTAAAGATATATACACATATGCACATTAAAAAAAAAGATTTTCCAAAGCAAACAAATTGAAATTATCCTAAGATCTCAGGAATGATAATAGAAAATGAACCATAAGAATACAATGAGCTAGTGCCAGATAGTAGAAATAGCTAATTACTAATTAGTATTTGGGAGAGATGCTAAAATATCCTTTTCAGATGTTAATTTCTACTTATAAAACAAAGAAGAAACATTAAGCAACACAAGACATCTCAATTTGCCTGATTAACTATCTTTTGCAATTCTCCTATTTGCAAAGATAAAGAGTATAAAATGGAGCAAATGTTGCATAATTTGCTTATCTTGTAACAGGCCAGTACTGATTTAAAATTGTTAATTCCCCTTGTAATAAAAATTTAAAAATTGATTTTCAAGGGGATGAGGGAACAGCATAGACGTAAAAATTCCTCAAAAGAAAAAAAAAGAAAGATAGATGGTCCAGTAGTTGTTAAAAATCTAGTGGGAAGCTGTTTTGTACTCTTGTAGACAATTTTACATCCTTGCAAACTGGGACTGCTTGTCTGTTTGGCCCTTGTATTAGTAACACACAAAAGAAGGTGCAATGATACAATGAAAAGTGAATACTGTATTTTCAAATTGTTTTGAAACAAGCTTTTGTGTTTTGGGATTTTGTAGTTTTGTTGCATTTCCCATTGCTATTTTATAAATCATGACGAAGGATTCCCAACAATCCATCAAGCTCAACTTTGCTTAATCTCTTCTCCCCAAAGCATATTATGATATTAAATACTAAACTAATTCTAATCTCAGTTTTTTTGCCAAGCATTTTTATTGGTATTAAGCCAAAAGAGAAATATTTCTGTTAGCTGTTCCCTCATCCCTTTGAAAATCAATTGTTCTCAGTATTGTAATTGTATTTCAGAATAAGAGACTCTATGACATAAATGGTTTAGTCCAAAAGTTTAATTTTTCATTTTTTCTGATCACAGAAAAAAACAACACCGATACATTTTCAACTGTAATTTTGTGTTACAAAATTTCATTTGAAAACATTTGTTTGCAGTGTTGCCTAAGATGATCTTTAAAATTATATAGAATGACCTAACTAGCTCAGATCCAATGAGATACAGGATGTCTTTACACTTTGTGGGCTGCTACAGGAGTGATTATGGATGTAATATGTTCCACATATTAGTGGAGTAAAATTTGGATCCATACAGAATGAGTTATTTTACGGTTAAGTTAATATTAGGTTATTTTATTTTAAAAAATGGAAGCAACAGGATAGATTTAATTTGATGGCACAAAATGACTGGTTTGGTGTATAGCTCCAACCACCATATAATCAGATTGTACGTTATGTAAGTAAATAACTTTTGCTTAATTTTACTAAAAAGCAAAACATTATGACAAATATTTAAAGCAGTTTAATAAAAGGTAAGCATTTTAGTTAAGCATACAGTTAAACTGAACAAAATTTTATAACTATAAGACTTTTATTTTAAAAAGTATTCATTTAATCCATATTCCACTTTGCATTTCAAGAAATGGCATACCAAACGAACTTTCTTCTGGAGAAGAATAGCCGCTTTTGATCAAGAAGAATTATGAAGTATCCATAAACTGGAACCAGAGATAACCATATGTTTTCCAAAAAAGGCTTCTGTAGAAATATGGGCTATCTTAATGCATTTCTGAAGCTTATCTTATTTTGGATTTAATTGATTACAACAAATGCTGCTCTGGACAATTTCCTACAAAGGTTGTTTGACCTTTAATCTGGCAGGAAGGGCTGCTACTATATGCACAAAGAGCTACAATAGCTTTTTGATTCTGACCGATCAGCTTGAAACTCAGTAACTGCTACTTTGAGGGAGATGGGCCGTACATAAATGATTAGATAGATAGATAGATAGATAGATAGATAGATAGATAGACAGACAGACAGACAGACAGACAGACAGACAGACAGACAGACAGACAGACTAGAGCTTAAAGATATCAGACTGCAAGCTCAATTTTTCCTAATTAAGAAATTCCATGAACTCATAGATCTGCCACTGTAAAAACAGAAAAACACAGTATGTCTTTTTGGTGCTAATAAAGCTCTTTGTCAAAACAAAGGACTAATAATATCCTGGAATCTAATTTGTGAATCTTCACTCTAAATTGTCATTAAAAAATATTAATATACTCTAATAAGTCTAAAATATGTCTTCAAAACCAGGCCTTGCTATCAAAACCGAAACATCTGATCATCCATCTCTTTCGGACCGCCCCTTAGATCATGTGCAACCACTTCAAAGTGCCATATCAAGTCAGTAATTGTAATATGGCTTCAAAATATTTAAGCTAGAGGCTGGCTGTCGCGTGTCCCATTTACAGTCAGCATCTGTCCTCTAATTCCATTACAGTACAAAGCAAAAATGTTTCCCAAACTCACAAACAGGAAAAGCATCATCCAGCTCAAGAGGCGGTCCCAGCCTCAGCTTTTTTAGTTACAGAGCAGGGCTTTTGTGTACACATCTTTCTTTTCTCAACCTTCCTCCCCCTCTCTGCTCCGCAACACACCCCTTCAAAATAGGGGTGGCTGAAGAAAATGCACTAATGTGAGCCTGAGGCATAGAAGAAATAAAGAGAGGGGAGGGAAGCTTTTGCCAAGATGAAAGCAAGCAAAAAAAGAAAGGAGGCAATTTAGTCTACTCCAGTTTGAATTGCTCTCTCACTGAAGCCAAGGCTAAAGGAGTGGGATGAGTAGGGCTCTTTAGAATAGCGCACATGACTGGGGAACAATTCATTGTGGCTTTGCCTGCAGGCCAATTCCAGTAAGCCAGAGAACAGAAAGGGCCATTCAAGTACCAAGCTGAAGGAATAGGAAGGGCCACAAGAGCATCTCCTAAGCGCAAACTTCAGAAGAGTAGTGAGGAGGCCAACCAAAAGCTGTGATCTTTTTCAATTGATCAGAAGTATCATTCCTGGCTAAAACTTCATTGCACCAATTTTAGAAAGGAGTTTTATCTGTGCAAGAACATTTACAAATAAGCCAAAGATCAAATGAATTAAATCTGAAAGGTATTGTTTATTGCCCTATTTATTGCTCTAATCAGCGCAACTGGATTAACATGTATACAAACAACTTCTTTGCAATGGCCAGAAAGGCATAAGTATTCACAAGTCTCATATTTACAATCCAGCCATATTTACTTTTGCCAGCTGCTATGCACACTCTCTGTGTATGAATACCAGCAAATTCTGTAATGGAAATTATAACTCAGGGCAATATTTTCAGATACTGAAAACTTTCGATAATTTCTTTCAGAATCTCTGTAGTGATCTGTACATATTCTGGGTAAATATTAACTGATTTCTAGCCATAACAAAGGTGCCCTGGATGAATAGTTTTTTTAAAAAAAAAAATACTTATTTTATTAAATTTGTTCACAGCATTATTTAATTCATCAGGGAAGGAGACACAGAATTGGATATCATTTGCATAATGATGGATAACTCACTCCATAGCTTCAATTATATGTTGAAAAGAAAAGGACAAAGCAGCAAATCTTGTGTCACTCCACATAGTAGGGGCAAGAGTGAACCTCTCCTCCCTAACCAACATGGATTGGAATCAAAAGAAAAAGGTGAACTAGCACAACACAATATCACCCACCGCAATCTTCTGAGCTGATCCAGAAGAGTACCATGATCAATAGTATTGAAAGTTGCCAAGAAGTCAAGTAGGGCAAAGATGCGTGCCCATGCCAAAGATCATTCAAAAACATGTTCAATGTTGTTTCCATCCCATACCCATGTCTGAATCCTGATTGAAAAGAATCCATTTAATCTGCTTCCTCTACGGCTCTCTGAAGTTGTTGTGTCCATGGCCACTCTGAAGTTCTCTATCATGTTTCCCAAGAATGAGATTGAGATATTGGACAAAAATTGGCCAGAATGGTGAGATCCAATGATGGCTTCTAGAATGGGAAAAACCAAGACCTCTTTAAGATGTAAAGGAACAGTTCTCTCATTGAAAGAATAATTAACGAGAATCCACTTACACATCACCCCAAGCTGCTTTAATGAGCCAGGAGGAGCATGAATCAGGTGGCCATGTTCACAATCCTGAGTCCAACATGTTCAAACCATTCCCAAATAATCAGGCAAGATTCCTCTTCAAGGAACTCCTCAGGACCTGCAGCAAGGCCAGTATCCAACTTGAAACAATCCGAGTGATTTTATCCAACAGACGCTACACAAATTTCTCTGCACATCCCTGTAAGAAGTTATCTATGCTCCCTTCACCTAAGAGGGCCTATGTTACCTGAAACAGGGCTGTGGGATGACAATCTGCAGAGGCAATAAGGTTGGAGAAGTACTGGAGTTTTGCCACCCTTAACTGCTACAAAGTAGACTTTAATAGTAGCTCTAACCCATATTCGTCTTTGTTGAGTGCCAGTGACACTCTAAACATATCTTCGCCCTTTTCATCTTCCTCAGTTCCTTTGTAAATCTCAGGAAGTGATGGGATCCACAAGAGAAGAAAGATCACAAAGGGATGATCTGATCCATATGCTCACCCTTATATGTTCTTGATAGACTGTGCAGCAAATCTACAGGGATAATCCCAGCTCCTTCTGAATCTGCTCCAGGTCCATCAATCACTGTAGGAGAACCAATCTAATGGGTCCAGGCTCACTGCAGTGGGTAGTAGCACCCGAGAATCTAATAGAAATTAGGGTATAATCCAACCATGACAAAGGTGATACCAAGAGCTACCTGAATTTATGATCAAATTACCAGTGCTCTGAAAGAAATAACAAATCTGGAGTGTGACTGTTGTCCTTAGCTGAGCTCTGGACAACTTGGATTAGCCCATAGTACCAATTCATGGTACCAATGAATTCCCAAACCCATTCCTAGGGAAGGCAAATTGAAGTCCCCTAGAACCACAAGTTTATCAAACTCTATTATCAACCCATAAATGAACTCAAAGAGCTGACGCAAAGAAATTGTTATGTAGCAGGGAGATTGATACAATAGCAACAATCCCAACTGATCCCCTAATCCAGCTAATGAACAGGATCTCACAACTATGGATTTGTGGGTCAGGCCCCCTGAAAGCCATAAATACCACAAGCTCATCTCTGCCCCTGAGTTTCAGCTAATGCTACACTTGAAATCTAGCTGAGCAAATTTCAAAAACAACCCCTCCTTCAGAATCCATCCAGGTTTTAGCAATATATGGCAGGTCAGCTCTCTCATCAATGATCAAAGCCCTCGTGGTACAGTGATTAAAATGCAGTATTGCAGGCAAACTCTGACCATAGCCTGGAGTTTGATACTGATGGGACCAGTGGTGAAACCGGTTCTGTAGGTGTGGCTTGGTGGGCATGGCAGGGGAAGGATAGAATCAAGATCATGTAAAGTGTTAATACCACTTTATAACGCCTTGGTAAGACCACACTTGGAATACTGCATCCAGTTTTGGTTGCCACGATGTAAAAAAGATGTGGAGACTCTGGAAAGAGTGCAGAGAAGAGCAACAAAGATGATTAGGGCACTGGAGGCTAAAACATATGAAGAATGGCTGTAGGAACTGGGTATGTCTAGTTTAATGAAAAAAAGGACTAGAGGTAACATGATAGCAGTGTTCCAATATCTCAGGGGCTGCCACAAAAAAGAGGGAGTCAAGCTATTCTACAAAGCACCTGAGGGCAGGACAAGAAGCAATAGGTGGAAACTAATCAAGGAGAGAAGCAGCCTAGAACTAAGGAGAAATTTCCTGACAGTTAGAACAATTAATCAGTGGAACAACTTGCATCCAGAAGTTGTGAATGCTCCAACACTGGAAGTTTTAAAGAAGATATTGGATAATCATTTGTCTGAAGTGGTGTAGGGCAGGGGTGGGCAATTGTGGCTCTTTTACAACCTGTGGAGTTCAACTTCCAGAATTCCTGAGACAACTTGCTGTCTCAGGAATTCTGGGAGTTGAAGTCCACAGGTTGTAAAAGAGCCACAATTGCCCACCCCTGGTGAAAGGGGTTGGACTAGAAGATCTCCAAGGTCCCTTCCAACTCTGGTATTCTGTTTTCTGCTATTACTTTTGTTAAATCATTGAATGAGGGAGGTATTATTACAGACTGATCTGGCATTCAGTAGCAGCAAGGACCATTGAAGGGCCACTGAGATCAAGGAACTGCAGAACCGTTGTTATAAAACAACAGTTCTGCAGTCCCCAAAAATAACCTAATCCCGCCATATCTCCATGATTGAGATGGATGTATTCACTCTCTCTCTGTTTGAGGTTTGTATATTTTTGGTTTTAATCATCTTCATTTTGTTGCTAATTTTTTCTATATTTAAATCTCTGTTTTTATATATGTATTCTCTTTTTTTTTTTTTTACTAATTCTTGTATGCTGCTCAGAGGCGAGTGTATACTTGTATACTTCTTGTATACTTCTCATGAGGCGAGTGCCTATATAAATTTAATAAATAAGTAAATACCTATGATCCTATGAACTGACTCCGTTCACCCTCAGAACCAATCCTCTCACAAGGACCAAGAACAGGAACCTCCTAGAGCTCTCATCCGCTATCCCTGAGGTGGAAGCTGAACCCCCTCCCAAGGCACTTCAGCTTTACCAGCTCTCAGCACCAATAGGAATCCAGCCAACACCTTTCCACACACCACAAAACACTACATTCATTATAATACATTACAGCACATTCATTCACAAAACACACAGGGGCTCCCACTAGTTGCTGCCATTCACCCACCACCAATTGCTCTCCTGGCTCTCAGTCAAAAGAAGGAAACAGTCACCACACAAGGCACTTAAAACATATGGGAACACTTTTTTTCATTCCTTTGGTCTCCTCAGGGCTACCCAAAGAAGAGGCAAAGGAGAAATGGGGTGTGGGGGAGAGGGAAGGTGGTTCTGCAGAAGGTTGCCACCCTATGTTTCTGCCCCCCAACCCAGTCAGCACCCATAATGCCAAGACCCCAGCATAGAAGAATAAGATCTTAATGTAGTTAGGTAGTTAGGGAAATAATATGTCACAACTTTTAAGGACTGGCAGACACTGAGCTTCAGAAATAGTACAAAGTAACTCCAGGGGAAACCTATTCAGATTGGTTTGGCATTTTGGAGAGTTTTGATTTGTTGTAGAGCAGATTAGAGGTTGTCCACATAATATCAACTGCTCTGAATTACAATAATCAGACTTACCCTGAATTTCGGAGTTTCTTTATATTTCGAGAACAATTCTATAGGCAATAGCAGTGACAATAGTGCTTAGACTTATATACTGCTTCACAATGCTTTGCAGCCTTCTCTAAGCAGTTTACAGAGTCAGCATATTGTCCCTGACAATCTGAGTCTTCATTTTACTGACCTCAAAAGAATGGAAGGCTTAGTCTACCTTGAGCTGGTCAGGATTGAATTCCTGGAGTGAGCAGTGAGTTAGCCTGCAGTACTGCATTCTAACCACTGCATTACCATAGCTCTTATATATAGTATGGGGAAGAAGCCACTGAATACAATGGCTTTTTCCCTATACTTAATATCAATCTGACATCAATAAGGAGAAAGGATTCACATTATTGGTATTACATAGGTAGTGTGAAGTCCTTACACATGTAAGGACATTAATATTAAAAATCATAACAAAATAATGATGATGATGAAGGTGATAATTGATATATTTTATTTTATTTTATTTTTATTTACATTATTTTATTAACACTAGTAAATAATTGAGACTTCTGTCTTACTTATTGACAATTGTTACGCACATAACACCCTCCAAACCTAACAACTGTCAATAAGAGAGACAAAAAAAAAGTCTGGAAATTGGATGATAGGAACCTTAAATGAAATCCCACAACATCTGGAACACCATCTGAACACCATCAGCATTGATAAAAATCACCATCTATCAATAGCAAAAAGCATCTTTACCTGCAACAACTTACATCCTGTGTTGATATCTTTAACATTATCAAAAAACAATATCTGCCTATCTCAGGTCCTTGGGAAGGACCCAATAGATGGATAAAAATGCCAAATCCAATCTAAACATCTGGCTGACTGTGTGAACAACCATAATAATAATTTTTATACATCTTGTACTTGCCATAACATATGAAAGGATTTTTGAACTAGTGGTTAATGCACCAACCTAGAAAAGAAGAGACTCTGCGTTCAAGTCCTGCCTGAGCCATGAAAGCCAGTTAGGTAACCTTGGGCCATTCACTCTTTCTCACCCAATTCACTTCACAGGGTTGTTGTTGTGAGGAAAATAGGAGGAGGGAGGTATGTTGGATATGTTCACTGTCTTGAGATATTTGTAAAAATAATAAAGGCAGGAAATAAATAAATAAAATATAGGTGTAAGTGAGTCATTTTATGAATATTTTGAATAATACATTGAATAACCTGGGTCATCTAACAAGCCACTTTCCTCCACACTGATCCGTGGGTATGTATTTCCCTCAGATGATGAAGCAACATACATTGATTTGGTAAAACTGGAACTGAATTGATATTGAAGAATGGTTGACTTAAAATGAAAGCTTGCATTATCCACCCTATACTCATGCCCTTGTTACTTCTCGGTTGGATTATTGTAACGCCCTCTACATGGGGCTGCCCTTGGGATGCACCCGGAGACTTCAGCTAGTCCAGAATGCGGCCGCACGGGTTGTTACAGGAGCCTCTCGTTACTCCCGTGTAATACCTCTCCTGCGCGAGCTGCATTGGCTGCCAGTGGTCCTCCGGGTTCGTTTCAAGGTGCTGGTACTCACCTATAAAGCACTACATGGCTTAGGCCTGGGGTACTTGCAGGACCATCTTCTGCCATCCTCCCATCGTCCTGTGTGCTCTCACAGGGTGGGCCTCCTCAGGGTGCCGTCAGTCAGACAATGTCGGCTGGCGGCCCCCAGGGGGAGAGCGTTCTCTGTGGGAGCGCCAACCCTCTGGAACGGTTTGCCCACCAGGTTTAGGACAGTCCCCGACCTCCTCTCCTTCCGCTGCGAACTGAAGACGTGGCTTTTTCATCAAATGGACTGACCCGTTGAGGGGGGGTTTTACATTGTAATAATTTTAATTAATTTTAATTGGATTTTAATTTATATTTAATTCATATTATTGAATTTTTATCTTGTGAGCCACCCTGAGTCCTTCGGGAGAAGGGCGGCATATAAATTGCAATAAATTGCAATAAAATAAAAATAAATAAATATACTGTACCCAGCATAAAAATCACTAAATGTGACAACAGACACTTTAAACTGATACCCTAAGCAAACTAACATCAGCCAAAATTTGGTTGTTTAGCCAAAAGCCATAACAAACAAAGTATACCCTTAAACAAAGCAGAAAAACAAATGCAGCATAAATAATAATCCCAGTCACAGCATTCATAATAAATAACATTCTTTTAAAGAAACTTAAATCTAATTTTAGTGATTGGCATATGAAACGATGCAGTTCTCTTGGAAGAAAGACATTCTTAAATATAGAAACAAGAAATATAATATTCCAAAGAACACCAAGTACCAGATTATTGTTTTTCTTTGAAAAACAAATATAGAGAATAGAACTCCAAAAAGTTCTGAGTAAGCTTTTGATTGGTCATGAAAACGCAACACAATCTGCATTCATAGGCAACATTGTCATTGCATCCTTCGAAACTTATAAATGAAATTATCTGGGAACAATACATGGCATTTCTAATGCAGAAGCAAATAGAAATCTGTCTCAAAACAGCCTTAGTTTATTCACTCATCTTAGAGTGAGTTCAACATAACTTATTCTTACATCAGTAGACAAATTGTATGCAGTATAAGATGGCCAGTAATCTCTTTTTGAGATATCTGATCATTTTCATTTTAGCTGTAGCTGATCTGTTAAAGGCCAAGCTGTCAGGAATAATGAAAGTTCTAGTCCAAAACATCTGGAGTACATCAAGTTGAGAAATGCCTTATTAAAAGAGTGTCTTCCTTTATACCAGCCTGCTCATTTCTGATTGAAAGTATCAAAGAAAACCAGGGGAAAAAACATTATTGATTATAAGGCCAATTTTATAGAATTCCCTCTCCTCTTTATTACCATAAAACTTTTCTCTTAAGCATTCTGAGAATAAGAACTTTTTCCCAAAATTTCTCTTCCTGGCATTTTTATTCTTTGTTTACTGTAATAGAGTGGTATATGTTATTCCTGCTGTTTTTTTCTCTCATACATCTCTCCATTACTCTTAAATCTCCCTGGCTGCATACACTTTCCAGTCTGAAAAACTCAAATGGGCAGATTTCATGAAGCATGGAAGTTAGGGAGTTAGTAAAACAAAATGAAAAAGATTGGATAATGTAACATGCGACATATATACTCGTACACCATATATACTCGTTATATAGTGACTCGTGGTCACCATATAACTAAACAAGTGTAAGAACAACACATTCTATCCAGCAGAATTGCACTGAAGTCCTTCTTGGCAAGAAATTACAAAAACCAATTTTCTTTCATTGAACTGAATGAGAACTGATGAAATTGTCGCCATCTGCTCATCCATTTAATGTAATGTTCACAGAATCTGTCAATTCCTCATTACTGAGACTGCCAAATACTTAGCTGATGCTCTGGTTGTGTCATGCTTGGATTCTTGGAGCAGCCTGTTGACCAGGTTACCTGCAACCTCATTCTGTCCCTTGATTTCTGTCCAGAATTATCCTGTTGTTTATATTATTATTATTATTTTTGGTTGCCCCTACTTCTTTATATTCCCAATTGTTGTACTATTTGAGAATTCACTAATGATGCTAGTGCAATCAATGATGCGGACATACCCAGTTTTTTGAAAGTCTGGTTGGTGATTTATATGATTCTGCGCTTCCTATTAAAGGAAGATCATTGGTTCTACCACCTACCATAATAGTCATGTTTAAAGGTTTCTTCTCCCTCACTCCAGTATTCTGGAACTCTTTCCATGGGTTTGCATGGACTCAGATCATTTAAAGTTCTAAAAAGCACTAACAACATTTCTCTTTCCTAGGTGCTTTAAAACAAACACGTGTTCCTTGATTGTGTAGAGATTAATATTAATTAATGGCATGTGTCAGAGTCCTTTGAGTTCAAGCTCCTTATTTCTGTTATGTATTATAACAGAATATTATAAGTAATTATAATATTACAGAACTTATTGTTTAATTATATGTTTCCACTGTGCTTAGATATTATAAACAATAATAAAACTGCTACCAATAATACTAACTTAAAAGGAAATTCAGAATTTTTTTCCCCCTGCAGGATGTTCATTAGAAGTTTTGTCTTTTCAACACTTGAAAAGAGATTAACTTTTCTGTAACTGGGTCACTATGAAAAAGAAGTCTGAATACAACATGGTACAATTATTATAATACATCATAAGAAGAACTACAAACCATCTCCCTTAATTTCAATGTCTACAAAGTTATTTCAGTAGATTAGCTATTTCATACAGGTGTTATTTACTGAATAAAAGTTTTCTTTGAATTCTGTCATTTCTCCAAGAAAAAAGAAATTCATGTTGGATGTCATTTTATTTGTATAAAGTAGTAAATCGGAAATCAATTCTGAGGTAACCTTATTAATCTAATTCCAAAATGCCAGCTACTAAAACACACATGCCTTCTCGGAAGTGGCTAGATATGCTTATTTAATCTTTGAAATTACTCATATGTTTGCATTTCTAAAAAATTGTCAACAGTATTTTCCCCATAAGAAATATTATTGTGTAGTAGTACCAGTGTAGTATGCAACACTTTATAGCAAATATAGCACAAAAAAAAAAAAAAAAAACGGCCTGTGTCCATCTTAACTATCATAGATATCCAGAGCCATTCTGCTGACGTTGAAGGCTGAAATTTGTATATTTTAAAGAAAATTCTCTTGTCTATACTTGTATTTCATGTGAATTATTTTCAAAATGCATGTAGGAGCTTTTATTGCGATTTGTTTAGCATATATTTTCCATACAATTTCCTTGAAAAACTCAAGTTGATATATATGGAATTTATATTAATAATAAATAAAAACTAATAATTGACTTAATGAAGCAAATTAACACAGCTTTTTCAAAGTAATAATAAACTGCAATTCAGTCAGGTACTTGGATGCAATTTCCATTTCACTGGTATTCCAGAAAAAGCACATGCAGTAAAATTATTTTAAAAACCACCTGGACCATGATATTCAAATTCATTAATATCAGTTCTTTTAAGTACTCAAAAATATTTTATACTACTAATAAACCTGTGTTGCTATTTTTATCATTGTTAGTAATTGTGGTCACAATTAAAATAGATGCTAAAATTACCCTTCAAGCAGAAGCAAACAAAAGGAAAAAAAAAGTTGCATTTTCAGTTTTGCACTAACAAGAATTTCCATTTATTCTGCCCATATTGGCAAAACAAATAGAAACAAACTCTCTTATGTTTACAATTAAAGTTAATTCAAAACAAAAATTGTTTGCAGCTTGAAGCGCCTCAGTTTTAGGATTGAGCATCATGAAATGCTAAAAGAAAATATTTTGAAATAAATAAATTGAAGGAAATGAAAACAGCAATGGAGTAGAGAAAAAGATGGGAATACAAATTATTTCCATTATTCTTAAGATTTTACGCAAACAGCTAAAAGTTGGAGAAATTTAATTTAAAATCAATGAAATGAATTCTCACATGTGTGTGTTCAAACCTGAGAGACTGAGAAAAATAAATAAATACAGGTCCTTCCATTTAAGTTGCTTATGAACTATAACCAAGGAATCAATATTAGAGGCCACTTTTAAAAATGTACATTGTCAATTAACATTAATCATTTCTTTCTTAATCCAGTCCTCATTCAGCACATTTTTCCCATTATTAAGATATACTAAGTAGTGATCGACTTTCATGCAAAAAAAGTTGGCTAAGCAGTGACCACAACTATACAAAAGTAGGAGACAAAACTAAAAAAATCTCTTTGGTCTGTAATAATAAAGCAAATGATATACATAACTTGCATAAATACATGACACGACATTCTGTTATTTGCCAAATCAAAACAAAACAAAAAAAAACAGAAACGTGCTGGCATAATTTTCTTCTGTGCAAGTTTGTGCTCTTTCTTTTTTCTTTCATATACATTGAGCCTCTGTGAAGATGCAGTTCTTAAATCTCTAATAGTCTTGAGGGTGTTTGTCCTCCCTCCTCCCCTTCTTTCCTTTTGGCTTTTACAATGCAAAGGGATACTATAGTCCTGAAGAATGGTTTCAGTTGTCTATCCTGAATGGCTGTCGGCATCTCTAGCCATCTAGAAAGGCTAGAAACATTTTGTAGGTGAAAATAGCCACTTTTTCCACGGTGGAGAGTCCATAAAACTCCTCAGAGCATCAGCCATTGGGACTCATTGAATAATTCATCCCTCATTGCAAGCCCATAATGTCTTTTCTGGGCCCTATTGTGAAGACTGTTTTCTCTTCTTTTCTCCTTGAATTATAAAAAGGGTGCCTTCTTTTGTCCATATCAAGCTGCTGCTAGCTGAACCTTTGTCTGGCCAGAGCTAAAGTGTGAGTTTCAATGGACTCTCCCCTCTTTGTTTTCCAAGTTCATCTCCAAGTGTAGATTGTGTATAGAAGACTTTCTTTGTAAAAGCTGGAAAAGTTGTACAAATGTTTGACCAGCTCATTTGGTACTTTTGTCTCCTGTTCTCCAGGGCCTATGGTAGATGTGAAGGGCAAACTTTAGAGGAGGACTGTCAGAGAACCCCAGACAACAAGTCGCACAGAACATTGGCTGTAGCCAGACTGCCAACCCAGTCAACAAGTTCTTATAAATCTACTACTTATAATATCAACAAAAGGAAACGATATGGACAGAAGTAGACTGGATATCCTCCTCTTCATTTAGCCAGTAAATAAAAGAGGGACACTTGAAAACAAACTCATGCACAAATGTGTAGAAATTAAACCTATCATATTTGATCCAGAAGACATTTCTGCAGTTAAGTTGGTCAACATTACTTCCAAATAAAACTAAATTTTATTTTAATTTGAAAAGTCTGTTTGTTGCTGGATCTTGAAACAAACATGCATAGAGAACGCAGTCAATATCTTCAGAATCCTGGGCTATTTCTTAATCTATGCACTCTGTAAATGTTTCTCATGTTTCTGAACATTACAAACCAACCCATACATAGAAGCAAATTACCTTAGAAATAGAAGGGATGTATTAATCAGGCCACTGCCTAGAGTCTATACTGTACAGCTAACATTTCACTCTCAAGTTTCAATTTTTGCGAAGATATTGTGAAAAATTAGAATGTTTATCAGAAAGACATCAAAATTGGTTGGGACAGAGAAGTCTTGCTCTGCACTTGAGGTGTATTTCAAAGTGAACACATTCACTTAAAAAAACTTCCACTGAAGTTGTAGTCAATGCAGCTTCTCAAATAGGCCACCACTGACAGCATCTTTGACTTGAAGCCCTTCGGGAAAAAGGCAGGATCACGACCTTCTCCCAAGGATTTTCCTCCTCCCTTCCTAGCCAGGCCCCTTTTTATTTAATGACTTCAGCTTGACTAACCTCAAATACTGCCCTGATTTAAGGACATAGAGGGATGGGTCTCAACAGATCCAGCCACACGATTGAGCAACTAGCTTTTCACAAAGAATTCAGACAAGGAACCTTCCTCTTCCCCCATCCACCCGCCCCGCTTTGTCCAGCATTAGAAGCAATTTTTCCTCCAGATTGCAAAGTGTTCACAAATAACAATTGTATACTGTGAGATCTGAAAGTTGCAAAAAGGGAGAAAGAGAAAAGGCAGAACTGCATCCTTATTCTCTTGCAGGTATTTATCTTCCCCCTAAAGCAACATTTTCTATCAAACTTCAGGACACTTCCCACTTCAAGTATGAGCCAGTAAGACTGCAAGCCATTTTTTTTTATACAGTAAATGCAAGTAATTCAATATTTCTACCATGATTTTTAGACAACATGGAATTATTACTTTCATCCCACATTTTTCGCCATGCATATTGAAAATACCCTGCCTTTCAGATCAGACTGTTACCAAGGAAGTTCCTTCTCTTAAGAAATGAAGAACAAAACTGCTTCAGCTCGTGAGATTTCCAAAGCTATAATTGCTCAGAAAGAAAACTGAGTGGCTGCATTCACTAACTTGCCAGTCACACAGGGCAAAGTCTCAGCAGTCGCATAAATACAAGACCATGCTAAACTTGATGGCGGATAATCTAGTTTAGATATTTAGGAAAGAGAGGCAGGCTAGTGTACTAATCCTACTCATTTGGTCCGTTTATTGTTGAGTGTATTGTGAGAATCCAGAAATCAGTTTAGTCAATGCCAGGAATGTGTGTTATATAAATATTGCTATGTTTGATTATGTGGGAAGAGGCTTATCCCCAGAAATAGACCTTAAAATTACAGCAACCTTTACTTGCTAGGATGGAGAATCTTGAATAGGAATATAATAACAGCATGTCTATTGTTACATCTAGAAAAATTAAGTAGCTCCAAGTTAGCTTCCACTGATTATGCTGACACATATTTACAGAGAAGCAGGCATAATTAATAAACTGCATTATATATATTTTGCCTGGAACTTGTTCAACAGCAGTAAAGTAACATTTCATGAATGGATTGATTTTATTTGAATTGATTTGAGTTCTATAGCAGCCCATCTGAACAACTGAGTCAATTTATTGGCTGCCTCCCAATAAATTTCATTGCATTTAACAGGACATCCTTCCTGGATTCTAGACTCAGAAAGTGAACCTGAATAAAGGAAAAGATCAATGAACTTTGAATTTTACCTTAAACAATGGACAGAGTCTCAGCCATGTCATCTACAAATTAAGCCACATGATTAAAAAGGACTTCTTAAAATCATCGGACAACAGTTCAAATGTTGTTGACTATTGTTAAGATGCTTCTTTCTTTCTACCCTCAACTCCTAGAATGGATGGAAGGGCTTCCATCCATTCTAAGAAAACCTATGCTCACTATCTATGTTAAGAGAATCTTTGTCTGCTTAATTATGGCACCAAAAGACATTGACTTTGAATCCACAAAACCAAGAATATTTAAGTAAGGCTTTCGTTTCCGAGTGTGTTTCTTCTAGTTTCTAGAATAATTTTAGAATTTCCTATAGAAATCAAGGGGCAGGATAAAACTTAACTAGGACTAAAATCTATCTAACACCAACTGAAATGAAGATTTAGGCATTGTCCATTTGTCCAGATTTCTCTCCCTCGGTCTGGAGAGCTGGATTGCACAACTAAGTGAACCCTGGTCCAGGACATAATCATTTTTGAAGTGCCACTAAATTCTTAGTGATAGTGTTGCTGCAATGTAAGTCCTCTTCGTTTTGATCCTTAAGACTGACATCTACCATTGACACAGAAGAAAGCAGAGAGGCAGACAAATGCAACCGTGCTTTTCCAATGCTCCACTTTTCACCACCTCTGAAAAGCTTTGCAAGTTGAGTGAATACCCCTCCTAAAATCTTCACCTCCGAGAGGTATTTTTGCAACCCACATCCTATGGGTCCCCAGAAAGTCACGGAGTTTCCTGGGTCTGGTCCCCGAAATCATGTCTTTCCATTTCATTCAGCTCTAATAGCTTCCCCTA
The DNA here is from genome assembly GCF_059756535.1 of Pantherophis guttatus. Taxonomy (NCBI): domain Eukaryota; kingdom Metazoa; phylum Chordata; class Lepidosauria; order Squamata; family Colubridae; genus Pantherophis; species Pantherophis guttatus. Next base: position 33,973,015 of record NC_142068.1, on the reverse strand, counting down.
CCGTTCCGACGCAAAAGGAAAAAGGAAAATACACCCAGATGCGCCCACCTGCAACAACTGCCACCACCACCATTTAAGTAATCCAGCGACCTCTCTCACCATACAGCACAACTTCCCTTTCCCCCTGCCCTGGGAGTCAAGCTCCGGCCCTCCTCGGTCTGGCCCCGCTTTTCTGCAAGGCAATCGCCCTCCCCCCCCCGCCCCACCAAGCCCGGGGAAAGTGACCGTCTTTACCTCTTTCGCTGAGGATGCCGTCGATGCTATGTTTGGCTTTTTTCTCGTTCTCTTCCGCTTCCTTACGCTCCAGCTCCCCTTCTTCTTCTTCTCCTTTCCCAAATTTGCTTCTCAAAATGCGGCTGATGGAGCTCACTTGAGAAAGAAAGAGGAAAGAGAGGCGTGAAGCGGGGAACCGGGAGAAACCGGGCTGGGCTCTGAGTCCCCCTTGGGCACATGCTAGAGAACTGGGAAGACGCTTGGAAATAACGGCTTACGAAATGGGGGGGGGGGTTTGTTGTGCGGAGTCCTCTGATTGCAGTTTCCCGATCTTTTATCATTGGTTCTCCCACGTCGCCCCACGCCCCCCATTTCTAATAACTCGAGGGGGAGCTCACATGCTGGTTTCGTTTGCAAAAGATCCTCTTCGGCTAGTTATTGGATCAAAGTAGCCTCTGACTCGCCACAAAACCTTGAACCCTAAAACAATCAGGGGAGTTGAATTTGTTCAGCTCTAAGTTCCCTTGACACGTTGTGCCCAACGCAACGGGCGATGCTTTCAAGCGACTCGGTTACACGGGTCGTATGAATGAATGCGGGTCCGAGCTGCGAAGTTTGACCTTGATGTGTTTTACGACTACAACCCATGGGGCTAATTTATGATTTTAACCTGTAGAGCCAATCACGAAAACTTGTGTTAATTGAAAACCCATGGATAAATTCCGTAGAAGTAAGCGAGTCACGGGAACGCAGCTATGGAAAGGAAAATCTATGCATTGGAGAAGTGGGCGGATTGCCCACGACCGGGAGGGGGGGGAGCCACATCGACCCTAAACGTCGGCACTTGAACAACAACAGGTACAAAAAGCTTGTTTTTCTTTAAAAAGAACACGAACCCAAGAAGAAAAAGTTAGCAAAGAACCCAAGTTAGCAAAAAGCAAAGATTGGCTGGCACGCTTGTTCCTAAAGTTATTGAAGTAAGCAGAGCAGTTTTGCAAACTTGAAGTAGTTTGTTCTTAAATTAGCGGAGCAGCAGCTCGAGGGACACGCGATTCCTTCGAAGCCATTTCAGACGGCAGAGTCGTCTTCCAGGCTGCAGAACCGGAGCGACACGCAAGCCTGTGATCTTACCTGCACTTTACCGGCACTTAGGTAACCTTTTGGGGGGATTTCAGTTGAGTGATTTCTCCAACTGCCTGGAACTAGCAGTCCCTGCGGTTTTCTTGGCAAGTTTTTGGAAGTGGTTTGCCATTGCCTGATTCGTAAGGTTGAGAAAGAGTGACTGGCCCAAGGTCATCCATCTGGCTTTGTGGCTAAAGCGGGATTAGAACTCACGGTCTCCTGATTTTCTAGCCTGGAATCTTAATCACTGCACCAAGTAAGGTCCCTACTTATCGCTCTTAGAAAAATTGTCCTACCTATATTTTAAGTGTATTCCTTGTAGTGCACAGTACATGATTTTGGACTCTTGTAAGAATCAAAGCCTTTAATGCCGCGCAAAAAAAGAAAACCGCCTTGAAAAGATTTGCCCTAAACTTCAAAAAACTTAAAGCATAATTGTTTCTACAAGACGGTATTCCTTTCGAGAGGGAAATATCTCTAGATAGCCTTTATATACCCCGCCCAGAAAGAGATGATAATGAAGAGGGGATAACTGTTTCTTTTTCTGATATATTGTACCAATAGATCTCCTGGTTTCTTTTCAAGGACTGAGAGGCCATCACCAAACAGCCCCTCCCGCTTTGTTTTTTTTTCCTTTTGGCTTCTCCCTCTTTCCCTCTCCATTTTCTTCTAATAACTGGTAGTTAGTGTAGATTGGAAATTCTTCTACCAAACTGACTGAGACCACAACAGCGCTCCGGAGATGACGATCCAGAAGGGATCTTGCCTAACGCCAAGGTAAAATGTTTGTGTCTGATATGGAACTATAAGTGAAAGCAAAAACCTTCTTGCGCGGAGCTGCGCACGCACTAACTGCGGGTCTGCCACCCAACCCTGCCCCGGCCTTCGAGGAAAGGAAGAGAAGGAACGAAAGCTTCGCATTATCGGATGTTAAGTAAAAACAAGCCTCCTGCCGCGAAGAAAAAAAAACAAACAAGTGGCCACATGGTGGTTAACTGGACCACGCGAATGTATGACTTGGATAGAGAAGATGTGCCCAGGAAGCGAAGCTCGTGAGCCCTCCTGTGCTCCAGTCTGCAGGGTCTAGTCAGGACCGCACCGTCTTTTCGCTCTTCCCTTTCATCTGCTACCTCTAAAATAAAGTCTGGCCTTTCGCATTCGTTCCCCGATGGCGGGGGGAAGGGAGGGGGACATGCAGCACCGTCGATAATGTAGCTTCCCTTCCCTCCCCCCTCCTCCCACCGCATCCCCTGGGCTTGAAATCGGGAAGAGCCCACCGCAGCGTTGAATGAATTTGGGAAAGTGCGGCTCCCCAAACCTCACCGTTCTTTCGCGACCCTCCTCTTCAAGGCCATCCGACCTCCCCTCCCCGGGAGCTCCCTTTCTGACCTGCGGAAACCGGCCAGTTAAGCCTGGTCTGGTGAGCCCCGCGCGGTAGGGGAGGTGGGGGGGGACTGCGACTTTTCAAAGCGACTGATTTCTAAACAGGGTGCCTCCCTTCGTGCAAGGGTAAGACTAAAGCAAGCATCAAGCTTCCATTCATATCCAGACTTTTCGGATCGATAAAGGACTTGTCAAGGATTCCGTTGGAGCTGGGGAAGGACAGGTAGGATGCAGAACTCCAGAGCTACCGTCTGAAGTATGGTAGCTTTCCCCGGCGACTTACCTGAAGGCACGGTGTTTCTGTCGCACACGCCGTCCTTCAGCAGTTTGTCCCGGATCTCCCAGCTAAACATGCCTGCGTTCTCCCGTTTGTACTCCTCGATCTTCTTCTCAACATCCGGCGTCGTCACCTGCTTTAATAAAAACAATCCAGAAAGGAAACAAGGTTTGTATTCTTGGGGGACAGGGAGGGGAGCACGATAAAAGAAGGGGGGAAAGGAGGGAAGGGGCGAGAGGAAAGAGACGGCGGAGAAAAGGGATATAGCAAAAAGGCGAGGTTCGGCGGTGCAGAGAAAAACAGCGCAACATCTAGGACCCCTATCTGGACAAGACTTCGTGCCATCTGTTTTGAAAGTGGAGCTTGGGACGTCTGCCTGATCTAAAGCAGCGAAGTCAAGAATATGATATGATTCATGGCAGACCGTTTAAAATTAGCAAGACCTCCGTAAGGATGAAAACAGCACTCGTTAATGCGGGGACGGACAAATTAAGAATCGATAACTATACTTTTAAAAAGAAGAAAGAAATGTGTGGTTTATTCTCACAAAAGAGATCAAAGGAAAATAAGCAGGCACTCAGTCCCACCCACCCCAAAATATCCATTAAAATTAAACGTTTCTCTTAAAGCAACAAAGATCGAATGCAGAACCAAATCATCATGTAATTAAAATATTCAAAGATGAGGTAAAGAAAAATCAACACGGAGAAAAATCCCATTTAATTAATGACAGACAAAATGTTCTAAAAAAGAGTTTTGAAAGTGAAATAAAACTTTCACTGAACAAAAGCAATCGTGGATTTTTTTTCCCAGAAAAGGGAAAGCAGAGGCTGCATTTTTCTGTGTTCACGTAAATCATGCAAAATATTATTTAACATAAATGATAGAACTCCTCTGTTGAAAATGAAATAAACAAAATAAGCTTCAACTTTCATTTTTATAGGACCACAGAGTGATATTCAGTACCTATATTAGCACTTAGATTTCAAATCATCATTCTCTTTAAAGAGAAATGTGAGGGGAGAAGAAAGAATATATGTATGTATGTATGTATGTATGTATGTATGTATGTATGTATGTATGTATATGTAACTTGTAAATAGTGTAATATATCCTTATTAAAAGATGAAACGTATTTTTAAAGAAAAAATCTGCCATAGTCGAAATCTACTTCATAATTTGGATGGTCATTTTGTTAACATTCTAAATGTATAAATATATAAATGTTACAAAATATATACATCTTCATGTCATAAACATTTCATTCCAAAGCAAGTAACTACAAAGTAAAACACTCATTTCAATTGGTATTTATATTCCCCCCAACCCCAAATCTCTTTAGAATCGAGATGGAATTGCAGCAGTTTAGTGAAAACTGGATTACAGAAAAAGAAAAGCTGAAAGTATAGTTTCACTTTGGCTCAACCCTACTTATTAGTCGCATTTTGCTTGCACACTCACTGTCAAGCTGTTGCTAGTATTAAGTAATGATTTTAGGATTGCATTCTTTGCTGGATGTCTGGGTGGTGGTTTTGGTTGAGGTCACTGTAGCAGAAACAGACCTCATTGCCTTGAGAATCCACAAGTGCCCTGAAAGGAAAGGGAAATTTTGGGCTTCTCTGGAATCTAATTTCCATGCTGCTTCTCAGAAACATTCCAGTAGGGTTAGTGGCCAACTGATTGTGGGAAACATACCAGGCTCACCTAAGTCTCCTAATTTAGGGTTGGGTGAGCTACACAAATTCTCTGAACAGCTCTACAAGTGAAAGAAGTTAAAAGAAAGGGTCATTTTGCACAGCAACCAGTAAACCAAGGAGCTTTAAGGCTAGGAAGGAGATATCCCTCCCCTCCCCCGGGGTACAAGTCCAGCTAGGCAAAGGAGACTCTGTATTCTGGGTCCTCTTCAAGGATGGGGAAGAAAGTCTAAACAATCGGCAGAGATAAAAGTCAGCTTTGTTGGCTTCAGAAGGTGCATCCAAGCTCTCCACCATGTGTGGAAGTGGTTGGAGGACAAGCTGCATTGTTGAGTAACTCTGGTCTGCAGATCTGTTTGGTTTAAGCCTCTTTCCACAATTATGTGAGGACAGGACTAAATCCATACAGACTAAGTTTGCACAATACACTTACCTACAGTTATGCCAAACTAATCCAGTTTTCAGTGGCACAGTGAACACTGAACAAGCCAAAACAGCTGGGCTCACCTGAAACCCAGACTAAAATGGAAACCCAGTCTGGGGGTTCACCATAAAGTTCTCCTCATGAAAATTATCCTTCCCTAGCTGAATCAACAAAAAAGAACTGCCACTGTGTTATCCAAATTGTTACTCCCACTCTATGCTCATAATGCCCTGCTAACCAAAAGCTTTGTCCTCATAGATTGGACATATCATGCTAGAGACTGGCATGTCTGGTATATTTTGCCAGTACATTTCCAACCTGGTCAAGGGACCCTTCTGACCACTCTCTACAACTTATAACCTGATTGGACCTCATAGCAAAATACTTCAAGGAGTTTTTTTTCTCCCATATCTTCTTGCCCATGGGGGGGGGGGCTATTTTAGGACAAAGATATGTAAAACAGTTAATAAGTAAGGCTACCAGGAGAAAGGGTCTATGGGATTTCAAATTACCCATATAAACCTCCCAAGAGAAAGACTGAGACAACCACAATAAAGAAAGCTAGAAGAGAAGCTGAGATAAAGGTGGTAGACTTTCTCCAAAAGTGCCAGCCTAACTGTATACTCTGCAAGAAACATTGTCCTTTATGCTAACTGAGCCAAGCTAACCTTGTTCTCAAGTAAGGTGAAACTGCAATTTTAGAGGATCTTTACCCATCACCTGACTGTCTTCTGAGATACTCACCTTGGGTTTGCTGCCCCCAATGGCCCCCGGCCTTATGGAGCCTGTCTCCTGGTACCTGCAGAGAATCTTGGAGACACAGCCATGAGACACTCGGAGCTGGCGGGAGATGACGCATGGCCGGATGCCATGATGGGCCATCTCCACGATCTTGTGGCGAATATGGTTGGGTAGGGGCCTGCCATTGATAAAAACACCTCCGAGCTGATTGACTCGGCCTTGGCCCAGAGGAGTGGACACTGGATGGAGGGAACATAAAAAAAAAGTACTTGTTTGGGAATGAGCCAAGTACATCTAGATGTCCTTCCTGCCAAATCTCAGAGAAGAGGGACAATGCACAGGACAGGCATAAGAGGCAAGCATAAGAGACTAGCAGTAGACCTTGACTTCACCATATGATGGGAAGCTAATATTATCCTGAAACTCAAATCCAAAATACTTTTCCTGGAACATGACAGTCACATATTCATAATTAGCTAAACCAGATGATTTACTTCGACTAAGGCTATTGAATAAGCCAATTCGTACTCTTAGTAGAAAGCAGACAGCCCATTTAGTTTCTGACCTTAAAGAACCTTCTTTCAAAATGAGTCCGTTTAAAGTTCATATTGAATAAATCCTTTCATCTTCTAGACAGATCAAGTAAAAATTTCAGGCTGCTCTATTCAATATGAATTTGAAATCCAGCAATCTTGCACTGTACCATAAAAGCAACCTAATAAAAGAATTCTCTCCCCAACTCTGAAAACAAACGAGCAAACAAACAAACAAAAAAGACAGGAGAGAATTTCTAAATTAAAACAGTGGGAAATTTGTGACAGCATAGAAAGCTACTTCTGTGATAAGTAGCAACTTGTAGTTGTCTGCAATTAAATCTCTAAGTGTATTACTTTGGACCATGCCTGTCTTCTATATCTCAAAAAAAAAAAAAAAACCCACTAAAATTCTGTAGGTATTTGTGAATTGTGGGTCAAGGTACAATACTTTTCAGTATATAAATGGTTCTATTCAGAGAAAAAGACCTGTTGAAATAAATGGCTTGAAGTCAATACTAACTATACTAAAGGATTTTACTTGCTTGGTCTGCTCTAATCATAGCTGAATCTCATTTCAATCCACTATTATTTTTTAAGGGACATTAAAATTTTAATTTAGGTTCTATTTGGATTTTAAAATATAGCTAGAATTGTTTAGAAAAGGATATTGTTCTACTTACTAGACAAATCTGTGATAAGAATACAATACTGCATTCATCTGATACAGTGAAGTTGAAGACTGACTCGGAAAAAAACAGATTTTAAAAAATAATTTGCCATCTCTGTCCACCTATCCCTTTGCTTATTAGATACACGTCCATTTTCTACCAAAGCAATTTGCATAGCATTGCTCACTGTTTGCTTTGCCACCTCGTGCACCAGCTGGCTAAAGATTTGCCACTTTCCTGACTCTCGTGCGAGTTAATGACTTCAAATGTACACACTACGTGACTACCCAGAGAAGGAGAAGACGTTTCACCTGTATTAATAAACAGGGCAAAAGCACTATACAACTAAACTTTTCTACGAGTCAAAAGAAATGGAAAGGAAACGCAGACGATGCCTCTGCGAATCGGAAATGTACAAAATTGCGTTTGAGTTTGGGCAGATCCCTTTATTATTCTAGGTGGGGGGTGGGTCTGTTTACACAAAGACATTAGACAGAAGTTTTTAAAATTTTGACAAAAGAGGGAAGTGGGGAAATTAGAAGCTGAACTGAAATAGTATGCTTTCAAAGGAAATTGTTTGGTAAGAAAAATTAATCATTGCTTCTATAAAGCACTAGAAATAATTAAATAGGTCTGCTAATTCTTGTTAGAAGCAAGGCTTTCTTATTATCCAGAGGAAACTAGATAGAACTAAAGAGAAGACCTGGCGCTACGAACTCTTTTCTACCTAAAGAACTTTATTTTTAATCCCTAGCTGATTTAGAAATGTAACAACGCCGTTTCAAAATGGCTACGAAGTTTCTTGGCTCCTTCACCTGCGAGGTACGGAGGTGGCAACTTTAACCCACTATTTTCAATGGCATTTAATGTGGGCGGTGGGGTGGGGGGAGAGAAATCGACTGTTGGAGTGCAGCTGATTTCTACCTTCTCCAGCGGCATTCTTTCTCTCCCTTTTCCGTTCCTACCAAAAATACAAATCAAGTAAACTAAAGTTTGCAGGGAGAAGCCGGGAAAGGGAGTAAAGTCTGGCGCACGTAGTTGTTGTTTTTTTTTTTCAAACCAATAATGCTGCTGTGTATCCCTATATCCCTATCTCCGATTTGCTTCCTTGGAAGTGTGCCACCTGAACTGCAGTGGCCTTGATTTTCTTTTCCATTGGCAAGGGTGCTCATTCCGAGAGCTTCCCGCTTCGCCCTCGCTCGATCCAAGTGCGGAGAAGTTGCTTCTTCAACTCCGCTAACAAATTAGTTCCAGAAACGCAAGGAGACTCCAGATCCACAACCAGACCCATTTCATCGGCCTCCCTCACCCAAACGAAGACTACAGGGATTAAAAACGCCTCCCCCTCCCTTTATTTTAAGTTCCCTTTCTCCAACTCTCTGGCTGCTCCACCGTTCTTACCTTCTAACGGAAAACCGCTGCGAGGATAATTCTGTCCGGGAGCTGGTCGCATCATCCTGGGGACAGCTCCACCCAGAGTTGTCATTTTAGTGGCACCTTGGCTTTCTTAAACGTATTGTATCCAAGAATTGAGAAGGGGCTTTGGGGGTGGGTGGGGGGGAGGCAGGTCAGTGTGGATAGCAAGTCCGCATAGAATAAGGGGAGGGGGAGGTTTAATTTAAAATCTATAGAGATCGGGATTTGAAACGTGAGGGGGGGAGGAAAAGGAGGGGGTCCAACTTAAGGAAAAGGGGGAAGGGAAGCTCTGTTCTCCTCTCTGTCAGAGGTATCTTAGAGCGAAAATGTGGCAGAGAAAGAGAGAAGAGCGGGAGGGAAAAGTTTTGCCCGAAAAAGGGGGATTCGCAACGGCTTCAGCTGGCTGGAGAAAACTGCGAACTGACGGCCCTTTCCCCCTAGGACAAACTCGCATTGATCTCGCCCGGCTTGAGTGGCAGGCGGCGGGGATGATTTCTCCTTGTTCTTGATTTGCAGTGAAAGGAAACTCAGCTCTGGAGTATTTATTAGTTCTTTCACCCCAAGCTTCCTTAGGATCTCTGCGTCGCGATTGGCCAGCCGGAAGACTGTCCCGTCTGGAGAAGCCCGGAGCTGATTGGACGAAAGCGCCAACTTTCTCTTCTCATCCTGACAATTGAAGAGCTCCGGCTTTGGAGTGTCACCCGCGACTTGCCTCTCTTTCCTTGATAAAGTGTCTTTCTTTTACCCCCTTTTTTCTTCTTTGCAGAAAAATGGTTGGGCGAGGTGGGGGTGGATGTAGGAGGGTGAGAGGAGAACCGGTCTATTTTTATTTTATTTTTATTTATTTTAAATTTTCCGTCGATCCGTCGGTCGGTGGGTCTTTTTACAACTTCTCTTGGCACAATGCCATCGGGGAGAAGATGACAATAGGGAACTGGCCAGCCTCCGGATTGCTTGGATTCAGAAACTTTCTCTGCCCCCCCCCACCCCTACCTTTTCGGTCTTTGCTGTGAGGTTATAAATGTGCAGCTGTACGTGTTAGTCTGGAGAAATTAAAAGAGAAACTTCGCCGTTTCTCCTGAGAGGTTTCTTTGTCTTCTACACTCCAGACTAGATTCCCCTGGGCGTGTGTCTGACGTCCACCAAAATTCTCTCCGACCCCTCGCCCCCCCCGCCCCCCCCCAATCCACCCCGATGCCCTTCCCCGTTTCTCTCAAAACTTTTCTAAGCTGCAGTTGCATTGGGGAAAATTAATCAGGGTTTTTTTTTTAATTCCCGGGCGTGGGGGGTGGGGGAAAGTGACGGACGGGGGACGGGCACAAGCCAATGGTGAAAACAGCCATCTCCGTCTCTCCCCAAGAGAGGTTCCTGTTTTCAAGACTGAACAGATCGAGGCATCCCTTTGAATTCATTTATGCAATTTTGCGTGGGGTGGAGGTATACAAACCCAAGACACCATGTATGTATTTATTAAGCCGAACTTCGCTAAGAAGCGCTTCTTCCCGGGAATTTATTGTAGCATTGAAACTAAACTGTTGGGGGAGAGAGAGAGAGAGAGAGAGAGAGAGAGGGAAAAGATTTTTTTTTAAAGAGAGGGAGAGAGAGAGAGAGAGAAAGAAAAGAAAAGACTGACTAGGAGCTGAAGTGACCACAGCAGGATATGACGCCAGGAGTGTTGTAAAGACTGTCTGTCTTTAAAGAAGGTACCATTGTGCATGTCCTTTTATTTATAACTTGGTAAGTGCCAGCAAACTCGCCTCCTTTACACTCTGAAGTGCCAGCCCGGCTTTCCACAGCGGTCCTTTTTTTTTGGCAATAGTCTATTCAGTAACTGTCACTCTCAAGCTTCAAGTTATTCAAGACCTTAATCAATCAAAGGGATGAGAATCGTTCAGGTTTCCCCCCCCCCCTCTTCTTTGAAATAAAGGAAACAATGGGGTCGGAGCTGACGCGCTCTCTTCCCTCTCCCTTTCCTCAACAACTTATGATTCATTTTGGAATTATTGATTTTTAAAAACAAAACAGAAAGGCTGCTCATTTCTACCTCGAAATGAAAAGTCAGCGCTGAGATTAAAATAAAGTGAAAAAAAAATTTAGATCTGAGAAACGAGGTACCCTTTCCGGCCAATGTGACACTTAACGACTAAACAAAATTCCATGAGCAGAAGAATTTAAAGTATGGAAAAGTTTTTTTTTAAAAAAAGACAGTCAGGACAATGTGTGTGCGCGCGTGTTTTGTGTGTGTGAAAATGCATCTTAGTATATTATTTGGACGGGTAATATAAAAATCGAGATTCTTGGATGTCACTTGGACATCACTGAAAAGAAGTGAATGTGCTAACAGGAGTTTGTGATCACCACTGTTAACATGTGCTCACTTGGATAAGGCGGCATAAGGAATTTGTTTTACTTTCTAAAGCATTCAGAATGCCTGGAAGGGAAGCTGAAATGGCGTTTGGAAGTATGGAGAGGAAAATGACTTTAAAGATAACAGATGCTTTACCAAAGTTGAAGAAGGAAAAGAAACATTGCTTGTCGTTATATTGTTTTCATCCACAAAAGATTAATTTCAATGAAATTATGACATTCAAATAGTAAGATTAGAATTGAAGGATCAATCATAAATGTTCCCATGAAAATCAGCTGCATCTGGAAAACAGGCCAGAATCCAACAATAATTGTTTTTTCAAAGCACTTTAAATTTCTCAGACTATTGTGTAGAATTAATTGAAGGAGTTAAAGCTTTTCATCATTTTAAAAGCCTAATTATTCCCACTCCTTTCCCAAATCTTCCCAAACTTTTATTTAGATATTAGATTTCCCCATTGCACCGTTGCATTTACGGGTTAATAGTTGAACAATGTAATACTGCATGTGTTCTGGGGTTTACATGATATCTTGAAGCCTGGATATACATTTATGGATACATTTAAACATAACCTAAATTAAAACCCCATTCTTTGAAAGCTAGTTTTATTAAATCTAACGAATTGAAGAGCCATACAATTTTGTGTGTCTAGTCACCGGTAAGTCCAACAGGATACTTCCAGGTAAGTAACTTCATTGAAGAAGGAAATTTCCCTGTAATTCTTACCCTTATAAATTACCTATATTTCAGTTAAAACTTTCACACCCATAAGCCTACTATTAATTCTATGAACATCTTGCCCCATGATGGATTGACGGGAAATACAAAACAGTAAATTATTAACAGACTGGATCCAGTCAGATTGAGGGCCAACAAAACAAGTACAAGAATTTAGGAGGAGCGGTTCTATGCATGTTTACTCAAAAATAAACCTTGTCGGAATAAATGAAGTTTGCTTCCAAATATGTGTGGACACGATACTAAACTTAATTTTAAGGTTTATGTCCAATATCAGTCTCAAATTCTTATGAAGTATCAGAAGTCCAACCAAAACTTTGGATACCTCAGAACCCCATATAGGTTAGCCCTTTCTCTCTCTCCGTTCCCAACAGTGTTCTTGAAACTAGCACAGAAACACGCACAGACCCTGATTTCCCGGGTGTTTCGACGAACTGCAGTTCGGAGAGGCTGAGAAGTATTATTTCACTGTCTCCCACTGCTTTAGAAAGTGAATGGTTATAATTTGCTATTAGTTCCACTCCAGTAACATCTCACTGCCTGGATGGCTGCTCTAAGCAAGGAGGCTTAAGTTCCTCGCTTGATCTGTATAGATGCTGTGTGTGCGCCTGGGCAGCACAAACTCATAAGACTAGTGTGGAACCTTAACTCATTTAAAACTCCGCTTGTGTAGCTGAATAAAATCAACATCCAGATTGGCTTTTGCTGCCCTGAGCGAGTGCACTTTAAGGTGCAATTCTCCGCCACTGCTTCTCCTCCCCCTTCCCCCATCATTTCACACATCCTGAAAGGATTGTCAGCTGTTCCAGTTTCTGCGCTGCTTTCCATTTATTCCAACGGATTTCTCTGGAGAAAGAAAAATTCCGATTGCAGAGTTACTTCGATCGTTTAATTAAGCCCCAAAAGAGTTCATTCGCTCTTGGGGTACGAAGGAACCCCAAGTGCCGAGGAAGGCATTACTTTTAGCAAATACTGCACAGATCTCACAAGCCACGATAAGAGTTAATTACTTTCTAAAACATTCCTTTAAAAAATGCAGAGTCCCGAACTGTAGAGCTGGTTGCTTCTGCCACGATCCTAAATATTGTTTCCCATGAATTTCAGTAAAGGGACAAACAAAATGAACTCAGTTTAGGACAGGACTTCCATCTCTGAAAAGCTGCAAGGAACGCTGAGGAATCGGACCAAAAGCCAACCTTGACCAGCGTTCTGTTCTTACAGTAGCCAACCAAGAAATACTTAAGGACAAGAGCGCCATCTAAAAACGTGGGTTGTTGAATGCTTGATGAATAAATCATGATTTATTGTTTGGGCTCGCAGATTCCACCAAGCCATACACCATGGTTTGCAAACCACAACTGATTTGATGCACAGGAGAAACGACCCAAGCGACATAAAGGCCTAGAAGAGATGGACCAAGCCGGCCTGGAGCAACCCGGAGAATCTAGATTCCTGTTAAGAGAGGCATTTTATCAGCAGGGAGCCTCGCTGGCTCGAGTGGGTCGTTCTGATAAGAGGGCGAGAATGCCTGTCAAGGGCGCTGAATCTAGCGGGGTTAATATTTAGGTAAGCGTTTACAGGAAGGCAGCCTTTGAAAGAAACCACTGAGAATGGGTTTCGTTGGATCCTAGGTATGGCTTCTGGACTGAAGCTGAGGTCACTAGCGGGCTACTCTATGGGCAAAATCTAGAACCGCTGAGTGATTATTAACCTTCAAGAGCGATTGAAGCTTGCTGTATACTTGCTGAAGAATAAGAATTGCTCACTTCAGGATTTCGGCATTTAGGATTGGGCTGAGAACCACGATCTAGGAAGCGTAGGAACCCTTGTTCTCTACTCTTCCCGGTCCTTGGAATGTCATTGCCCGAGAGTGGGTTCTAAGTCGCAGCCTTAGGACCGCAGCCGCCGGTCTCCCACAATGCCCTGGATCCTAATCATTTTGAAGGGCAGATCCCGCCTAACGAACTTTCTCCCAAGTAATCGAGGTTTATAGAAGCAGCTACGGACCGAGCCGTTGTTTTCCCGCAAAATACGTTTTTCGTGGCTTCCTTCTTCCCCCACGACTACTCCAGCCTCCTTGAATCCAGCCGCCCGCTTTCTACCCCAGGGTGGGCAAAAGGGCCGGGCGTTTTCGGGTCTGGGATTCTTGGTCGGTTCCCCCGCCAGCTCAGGGCCTTTCTCCGCCCTACGTTTAATATGATGATATCTTCATCGCAACGCAGAGAACTTCAGCAGCGGTGCCAGGCGCGGGGCGACCTTGCTGAAGAGCTCCATACAAGGGAGTTTGGCTGGAGTCGCCGTTTGTAATTGGAACATTATTACCCTGTAGATCCCTTCGGGAGAGAGAAGGGGGTGGGGGGTGGGGAATGAGTGGATGGGGAATCTCCGGCAGGTCTGCATGCAGAGTTGTAACTCGGCGAACAGGAATTCCAGCAGTGTTCTCCAAGATATACAAGGCCTGGAGTCTCTTACAAGAAGTGTAGATTTTTATTCGTTTAGATATAGCGCTCCATGCCGGATCTGGCGCAGTTCATTCATTAGAATGATGAACAATATTCTCGAATAGCTGGTAACGGATACCAAATCACCATTATCACGATTTCTGCCTTTAAATAAAGGTTCTATGATTTACTTCTACTGTAATGGAGGCGAACCTGAATCTGTTAAAAACGTGCACCTTTAAAAAAAAAATTATCATCTAATAAGGGAAGTTATGCAGCCTGTGGGCGGCAATTTTAGGCTCATTTGAACTCCATAGTAGTTCTAGTTAAATCTTCATAGGATTACGCTGCACTTTTGGCTCTCCTGTCCTCAAATTACTGCAGCAAGTGTGGTGAAGCCCCAAACTTCAGAGAAAATGTACAATTTGTAAGATATACTGCTAGATGCAGTATTTTTAAAAAGATAATTATACTCAGGAATTCGAGGTTCCATATGAATGCCTGGAAGTCTTTCAAAGAGGAAATGAGCTTTACTCTGAATGCAATGCTTTTTCTTATCTTTATTTAGATAAAAAAAATCAGGATGGAAAGGGAAGAATTCAATGGGAATGATGAGAAGAAGAATTCATCTGAGAAAAAGTGAAAAGAAAGTAGAGCTAAAAACTCTTCGCGTCCTCTAAAAGAAGGGTCTATAGATCCGCTCTCAGCTAATTCCCATAGGACAAAGTAGATTGATCTTTCAAATGGCGTGCATGGCAAATTTGTTGACTATGCTTGTGTCATGCAACCAGACTTTCCTTTCATAGCCTACAATGAAATGAGAGTGATGGGTTGTCAAAATTGTTCCACCAACCAGTAAGATGAGTAATCAGAGAGGAGGGAAAAGTAAGAAACTAATAACATTATATATGCAGAGTACGCAACCCTAGGAGAAATGTAACATTAAAAAAAGAAAACATTATCTATGTAGTGATAATGGTGGCAACATTAGGGTGTTATTGTTTTTGACTTTTTAAAGAGTGGCAAAATGGCCTCCCAATTATTCAACATCAATATTTATTTTATGCTAACCTTATTCAAATAAAAGAACCAGACTTTCTGAGAAAGTTCAAAATTCCCCAAGTGATTGGCTCATGTTTTTCCTGGTGCTCTTGGGTCACCTTGACACCCACTTTTGCCTCTACATTTTGGCCTGAATGGCCTCTCCTGCTGGGCATACCAAATCATTTTTGCAAGCCACCAGCAGATACTGAGGGTCCCAATCCTGGGCCGGATGTTCGGTTGGAGGAAGGGCAACCTTGGGCCTGTGGCTTTTCATTTCCCAAGAGGAGACAAAAGTCTCTCAACTTTCCCCTGCCCGGGAACTGCTCACATTCCAGGCGACGATTAGCTACGAATGCTTGGACCCCCATATTAGCCCAGCGGAGAGGATTTCACGCCTTTCCAGTGGAAATAGCTAAAAATGCTTCTGCTAATTATAGAGCTCTTCCAGGCCAGGTGCACTTTTAATTGGATTAGTAAGTGCTCTATATTAAACTTGCAGTACATCAAATGGGCAAGGAAAATTAGAGCTATTAACAACACCCAGGCAATTATTTATGGACGGTAACATTAGTATGTTTCTCCCCTGTTAGAGGGAAAAATATCAATTATGCTATTTAGCGGGCTTTTCCCCTCCCAAATATAGTCGGAAGCTTTACTCTTGCTGTTTTTCTCTCTCGCTCACTTTAAAATTCATCTAACTATAAAGGCATTTCTAAGCTCCTTGAGACAAGAATAACCTGTTAGATCTCCTCCTCCCTTTTTGCTGCTTTACTTTGAGTCATCTATAGGTCTGTGTAACCAACCATTTCAGCTGCTGTCTGGGAAATAAGATTATTTGAAAAGCAAATGGGACTTGCTTATGGCTAACTATATTTAAGATCCCGCTAACAAACTATAAAGAGAAACTAAAAACAAAATCCAGGATTGTGAAATAGTTTTCTAATGGATTGGGAAGTTTTATATGCTAGGGGGGGGAAAACCAGTATTAAAGTATTAATACTTTTAAAAGTATTAAAAAATATTAAAAAGCTTGATTTTACTTTTTACTGTACATTCTAATTAGAATATATAATTCAGCTAAAGTTGAACATGTTTAAAAATTTTCATTTCATCGAAGAGTTAATGCCTTAAACTCCAACTGAAATTTAATTTGACAAAATTTACCTTTCACTGAATGTTGCTCTTTATAAGTATACTATTTTGGTACAGTGGTTGTTCTGCACTGCTTTCTCTTATGCAATACAAGTTTGCTGTTGATGGTGTTTGTTTTTCTTTTGCTTTGTTTCATTTTATTTTTAGTGCCTTGTCTCAAAGGTTTTTGTTTTTAATTCTATGGCTCAAAATTGACAGTCACAAAAACCTGTATATACAATGTATGTTGTTTTATTTGTTGTAGAGAACATTGGAGGAATTAATTATCCAATTTTGCTACTTTATATTGTTTCTTCTTTGCTGGGTTTCATTTTAGTACACAGAAAACATAATTGCTTTTTTCCAAACAAGGTGGCAGTTTAAACTCTACAAGAGGAAAATAGTGTCCTGATTTGAATGGAGGGGTGATTCAGTATTTTGTTGTAATACAAAAGGGTTAGCTAGACAAACATTGATCCCAGGAGTGACTTCTTGCCTATTGTCACAGGCTAGAAAAGATCAATGCACAGTAATTTTAAAGACCCATAAGTAGGTTGGGGAAGTGAAGACATTGTGAGAGGGAAGTTTTGCTCTAGTCACTAGATTTTACTTCCTTGTTTCTGTGTTTAGGTTTGTCACCTAATTTGTGTGTGTGTGTGTGTTTATTTTCAGCAATTTATGAATTATCCAGATAGAATTACAAACCGGTTCTACTCATCAGCTAAATATATAGATTTAACTTTAGTTGATCAATCAGAAGACATGCAACCATTGCTGTCTAGACCAAATCTTACTGAAAATAATTAGATTAACTTGTGAGAATTTATGTTTAGGATTGAACGATATATGTTCAGGAGTCTCAAGGAGTATCATCTCATCCTGCTTACCTTGAAATACAGTACATACGCTGTGTTTCAGCAGATGTGATTCAGCTTAATTATACATACAATTACAGGTTCTAATATTGTACATTGTTCTCTGCTTCCTTCCTTCCTTTTTTTAAAAAAACAAGTATACAATTTAACTTTTAATTCCTGACAAATTGTCAGGAACTTAATTTTTTTAATTCTCTAAATTTGATTTTTTAAAAAATAAATACATAAAGAAGGAATTTAAGTTTCAGTTGAAGTGTTTAGAATCTAGGCAATACAGTTTCCATAGATTTGTAAACAGAGGGATATTCCAGATTAGAATATGCAGTTATTTGAGAGCAATGAAAAACTGAAGTTAAGAGTGAAATAAAGAAGCAGTTTAGAATCTAACCTAGTTCGTTCCATATAGGAGTAAATTATTTGTAGGAACTGTTTCCAATGGACCATGTTTACAGAATAAAGCTAAACAAGATTTGACTACATCCCAATGACTCTCAGATAGATCCACCTTTAAATGTTGAATTCTGCATATGCTCCCAAATACTCCTAGAGGAGAGCACACATAATTCCAGATAGGCCTAACACTCTATTGCCATTGAACATAGTTATCACTGGGGTTGCTCCGCAACCTACAGCCCAATTGTTTTTATAATTGGAACTAAGTTTAAAAAGACATTCAAGGGACTTTTACATGGAAATAATAGTACTTTCAGACTACAGCTTTACCAGACTGAAAGTAGCCAATGCAATCCAATGGAAGTTCACTTGGCAGTAATTCATTGTGTTTAATGGGCATTTTTTGCACACAGAACATTTGCACGGGGCTTGGTGACATACCTTCCTAGTTGTTAACATAGTTCATTTTCCTAAGGGGAAAAATAAATGTACCATCTTTAAAATGAAAGGGCTTTCTTCAATTTGCTGATAATCCAAAATCTTGGTGAGAACTGCTTTCATTTTGGCCAAATAGGTAACTTGTTTTCTTGTTTTATGTTCCCAGATTTCATTTGTTATATATTTTAGCAAGGAATTTAAAAACACACAAACCAAAGTAATCCTAACTATACCAAGACAATAAGGAAGTTTGCTAAATTATGCAATCAAACTTAGTTTACCAGAAGACAGTGTGGCTTATTTTCAAATAAAGGAACAGTGGCTTCAGCTATGAAAGGCTATGAAAATAATCATTCAGGCTAGATCATTCAGGTAATATGAAGAAATAAAAAAACCCAGTGAGTTGTTTGACAGTTTAATACATTTGAGATTTGGCCAGGGACTGCTATCTACTGGTAGGAGTTAAACAATGTTTATGAGCAAATCTGATTGAATACAATGTAGTATAGTGGCCTGTACAAAAACCACTGTGATTATAAGGAAAGTGAACAAATAATTGTGCAGAGCAAGCAGTTGTAAACTTGTTGCACTACTGAAAGCAAGTAAGTTTTTAAGTAAGTTCTTAAGTAAGTTCACTCAGTGTCACTGGAGGGAGACTCTTTCTCAAGAAATGAGTTTCCCTGAAAAAAGGATTGCTGGATTGTTATTCCTCTGAGTGGGTATAGGTACTAGTATCTGGGTTTTAGCTTACTAATCGAATAGGCATTTCTGATTGTGTACGAGGTGGGAAGAGAAATAAAGAGATCCTTCTGCCAAAAGCAAGGATTAGAAAAAGCTATTAAAGGGAGCCCAGCGGTTTTAGCTGCACTTCTGTTTCCACCACCAACTGAGGCACATAAGGTTGGCTGCTTCTCCACCCCCACAGTTCAGTCAAGTGTCCCCAAGGCAAAGGAAGCCCAAATTCATCAAGAAAAACTGCAGGAAGAAAGGCAGAGTCATCCACCACCAGGGAAAGTGGCCTCTCAGTATCCTGCTAAAGAGCATGAAAGGAGATCAGTGGAACTGATCAGAGACTGGTAGACCCGATTCAGCTAGTTGAAGTCATCTTCCCAGAGCTAGTGAACTGGTTATATTCAGTTCTCTGGATCCATTTGCAAGCAAACATACTACACACATACTGTACCTTCACACATACCATTCATTGGATGTTACTTCTTTGGTCAGGGAAGAATACATTTTATATTGAAGTTTTCTACCCATATCCTCCATGCGTTAACTTGATCATGTCACTTCTACAGGATACTATGAGGTAGCCAGGCTATCAGCCCCACTTATAAGAGTGTGTGTGCCTTACGCCAAGGAATAAGTAAGATTAATATTGGAATTATAATGTTGATAGTAAAGATATAGGGCTTTCCCTTACATAAGAAAGTGCATGAAACATTATAAGGCCCATTTGATTCCATATGATTTTTTAAATATATTTGTGTACCAGGGAAACAAGTGAACCTACTACAGTGGTACAATTCATTCCAGAGTGAATGAATTCCCATTGCTGGTTATGGATCATTCTTAATAATTCACTGTGAATCTATCTTCTGACTGATTTCAGTGGGAATGGAATTGTACTCACTTCATTGGTTACAGCAAGGGAATGAGTGAAGAGGTAAGACTGAAACTCTAATTTCTGTTTTTTCCAGATCTTTAAATTCTAATCAAGGAAGAGGATGTATAAGATTTTCAGGTTAGATCATTCTATGAATGAAGTAAAACTGTGGAGACAGAACAAAGAATTGTGATGTAAAACTGCTCTTTAATGCATATAGAAGAAAATAAAATCTTACTAAATTTAGGACTAATAAAAACCAAGCCTTTATCTCACATTTCCTGACTTTATTCATTGATACTTTGGAACAATAAATTCAATACCAGTAGTAGTATAATCCTTTTGAGCATGCAAGCATCTCAGAATCAAGCAAGCAAGGCATTCAAATTAAGTAAAACTATATTATAAGGATTTTGCCCCAAATATAGTTTCTTATTTTTATTCACAGCTAATTACTTTTAGATGAACATCTCAGTTTACAAAAAATAGTTAAATCCATTTTTAATTAGAAGTATTGCAAGTGTGTTTTATTTAATTCCATGAAATGGGTGGCCTTAGCAGGTTTTTCAGATTATATTTGGCTTCTGAATATGAGTCAAGTCAGAATTAGGCTCCAAAAAGTGGGCAGGGAGGTGTCAAGAACTAAATTTGTGTAGTGCTTAAGGTATCAGGCTAGAAATTGGGAGATCATGAATTCCAGTCCCACTTTAGGCCCAAAGCTGCCTGGATAACCTTGAGTCACTCTCAACCCTAGGAAAAATTATATATGTGTTTCATTTTAGATAGCGTCCAAAATGTCTTGCTAATTTCAATGGAATATAGCTTCTAGTGCAATTTGCTTTAAAGCTCAAGGTTTCCTTCATGTCTTATACGTCCGTGGCTTATAAAAAACACACACACAAATTGCCCTTAAAACTCCAGGTAAATTGCTCTGATATGCTGATGAGCGCTCTCCTGAACTTTTAATGTAGCTCTAGGCTTGGTTGCAGTTGGACCTGAGCAAATTCAACTGTGGCTGGGACCTCAGTCAGTATTAATTCTACCAGACTTATCTCCACTCTAGTGAAGTTGCATATTCCCTGTCCCCACAGCTTCTCATTTTGCCCTCCCCCCTTCTCCAAAAGGACTCCTAGCTTTCTTCCCTCTCCTGCCTTTTGCCTTCAAGACAATTTTTGAATCAAGTAGTCTGAAGATTAATTGGTTGGAGGGCACATTTTTCTCCCCCCCCCCCGAAACATAATACAAGAACTCAAAAGGAAAAGAAAAACATAAAGAAGAGAGAAAGAAAAAAAATTAACAGCCCAGGCCCTAGCAAAAGATTAACATTTGGAATCTTAGGGAATGTAATCTGCATATCTAATTGATTCCCAGCATATCAGTTTAAAGGATAAAGATGTATATCTCTACATGATTGAGATTGCATTAATAGCCACATAAATAAAAGGTTGAAAAGTCATCAGGGAGTCCTTTGAAGCCTATGCCTGTTGCTTTTACAGTCAGGCCACACTTCTAAGAGAGCTCTTTGCTGTTGTTTTAAAGAACCCAGAAACTAGAGCTCAATCGTAAAAGATCAGGTACAGCACAGCATGGGGGGACCAAAGCAGGTGCATCCAAAATAAAGGTGATGGGCAAAGCTCCATCACTTCTCTGTCAACAAGAGGATCAAACAGAGAGGGGAGAGGCAAAAAGCCTTTTTTTAAAAAAAATGCTCCAGATTTCTTTATGCTGAGCTCCAGGTATATTAGAGAAAAAAAGATTATCTTGATAGAAAATGCATTTATAAAAACACAAAGCCACTAGGCACCACACTGGATGAAGACAGAAGAAAGGAAAAGGACAGAAAAAAGAACTGAGCAAATAGAAAAGTTTGCTTCAGAGTGATTAAGGCAGCTGCAATAATCCAGACAATCACTAGATGATAGCAAAGAAACAACAATTGTCACTCTCTGTTGCCATCATATATATCGCATCTCTGTGATAGGTATAGCTTGTCAGATGTGTAGGGAAGGACTAGGTTGAAGGAGACTGGTCATGATTCAGAATTCTACAGAGGTAATTCTAGAACGCTTGCAGTTGGTATTCTATATACCTTCACCAACTCTTGTATCAAGATCTGAAGGAATCTCCAACTTGAAATCTTTCTATCCTCATCCTAGTCACAAAAAAATTATGCAATTGTTTTATACAAACAATGTAGATTTTTAAAAATGTTATTTTTATTTTAGGGGTGGGATTGGTTTTGTTTGCTGCAATTTTTAAACAGTTAAGAAACAGAAATCTTAACCATCCCTCTGCAGTTCATCAGATATCTAAATCTATCTTTTACCCACTTAAATCAATCATCATATTTAGAATGAAGAACTCCATATGTAGTATAACCATCTGATTACCAAGCTCATCTATGGTGTATTAAAAGTTTGAACCGTTATTACCAATGGATCAGTCTTCTTCAATGGTGAAAGGTTCTGTATTAGTGTCAATGTTACTCGTCTCTACCAGAGACAATGTTACTTGTCTCTGGATCTCAATTATCATATTTAGAAATACCAATAGTTAGGGAAAATAATGTAAGATAATTATTATCCTTCTGCCCATGTTGTGAGCTTTATCAAATTCCTCTTTGGCAAATATATAACACAGAATACAGTATTGGACTAAATGGGCTTTTGATTTTTCAATGACCCATAGAACTATATATGGTTTAATTCAAATGTCAAGTAAATTCTCAGGGTGGAATCATCACATTTATAAACTCAGGTAGCTAAATATCTATTCAGAGTGCATTTTTAAAAATTAGCCTCAGTCATATCTTTTATATTAAGGTCTGCAGCCACTATGTCTCATGACTAGTTCTCTGTTCAACATTAATTTTACATATTTTTATCAACTGTGTAGAAGAATTGTTATTTTTTGCATGTCACCTAAAAGTTCTTGTTTAGAGATGCACACAAAATGGCAAGTCAAAATGAGAAAGATGAGAGTTCATTCATTTCCCCTAACATATTCTTCAACACATCTCCTTAGTAGAACTAATCTCAGACATCTAAATAATATATTGTTGTTTTTATTATAATAGAAAATTGTTTTAAAATGGAAACTGATTCATGAAAATATGGTTACACAGGAAAATGGATTTTTTCCCCTTTCCAATCCTCCTTTGTTTAGGAAGCTCTAATTGGAGAAAAGGAGGTCATCCGATTTTTGGACAAATATAATACACAGAGAGATAGACCAGAATTATTTACTCCTGATTAAAAGAACTCTGATTAAAAGATTGATCACCAATCTGGTGCGGTAAAATAATAAAATGAAAATAAATTAATATTAAATTGAACTATTACAACTATGACAAGAGGTTATAGTTGTTAATAGCTATACCATAGGTACAGTATGTAAGTACATAAAAAGCTCCCCGTGAAGCTCAAAAGCCTATATAAGGCTAAAATCATGCTTCCCAGGCCATTTCCACATGAGTGACTTATAGCTTTTTCTATCATCACCTAGCCATTATTGAGGGATTATAAAGCCTAACTTCATTACACAATATATATATAGTGTACATATTGTTAAAATGATTCTAGAGCAGTGGTTCTCAACCTTCCTAATGCCGCGACCCTTTAATACAGTTCCTCATGTTGTGGTGACCCCCAACCATAAAATTATTCCTAAAACCATTGAAAATATGTGTTTTCTGATGGTCTTAGGCGACCCCTGTGAAAGGGTCATTCGACCCCCAAAGGGGTCGCAACCCACAGGTTGAGAACCACTGTTCTAGAAGATACTGTGCTGCTTAAAAACCACTTTCAACACTCACGTTCGACACATTTTTTCTGATACTAAGGATAACATATATAGGGCAGGCAATGCCATTCTGTTACCTGGAGATGACAAGATCAGCAGGTCTTGATTTGGCAAATAGCTAATCTGACTCCACCAGGAAACGTGTATTCTACTTCACCTGAAATGGCAGATTGTTAAAAGCTGAAAGGCAACCCATAATTTAAATAATATTCCCTAGTGTTGCACGGCTACTCCTACTTCTGCAGATGCTTCATAATGCCTATGGTCAGACAAATATTGGTAAATCTGATTTCCAGATTGATAATCTGGCTCTTAGTGATTTTTTTTTCCTTAATCCCTTTCCAAAGCCATGGAAATTTATAATAAACATCACATATTTTGCTAACACTCCAAATTGTTTTAAATTACTGTGTCTCGTCCCAAATAGAGTATTTTTATGGAGGAAAACACATTTGATATCTACAAATAATGGAAAGCTATTTTATGCAATCATCTTTGTAACTGGACTACTCAACTTTTGAGGACTTACAAGTGAATGAACAAACCAATCTAGTTAAACTGTGTAATGCTGAAATGACACAAAAAAATTCTGATAATAACTAATTTCCTGACAATGTGACTGAGACTGCAACCAGTTATCTAAAAGAGATGTTGATTTACACTTCACTAGATGTGCTCAAGCAGAGATTGGATAGCTATCTGTTGAAAGTGTTTCAGTTCAGATTCTTGTACTGAGCATTAGGTTGGACTTGATGATCAAATGGCTCCTTCTTTATGATTCTGTGAATACTGAATGACAGAATTCTACAGAGAAAATATCTTTGAGTAGTCCTTTCTCCCCAAGAGTTCTGTAAAACTTACATTGGATTTTGTAAAAGGATAAATCCATTTGCTGCATCTTTTGTCTGAGGTCCTATTTAAACAGTCACCTTTCACAATTCATAATTCATAAGTTTTTTTCATAATTCATAAGTTTATTTGTCAAGCATATATAAGATAACAGATAACAGTATAAACATAATTTGAATACATGAAAAGAGTAAGTAAAAAGGAATATTAGGACAGGGACGGTAGGCACGCTGGTGCACTTATGTTATGTTATTATAACATAAGTTATAATAAATATATTATTATGTTATAATATAATATGTTATTATGTTATAATCATTATGCACAATGATTATAATAGACATCAGACTCTTGGAAAGTAAGTTGCCATGCAGTGAAATCCATGAGAAATAAGCCTGCAACAAATGAGCTGCTGAACTAGTGCATTTTACATTCAACTGAAAAACTTTGTTTTTGAAATGAACTTTTTTTTTTGGCTGGACAAAATACACCAAGTTGTATCAAACTGCAAAGAGGATTGGAGAAACCTTGCGGTGGGGTCAGAAGTCATGACCTGAAATTGCAAACCAATTCAAAATGTTTATTTTAGTCTCAAAGAAAAAGGAAGGCTTCTATAGGCAGCCACAGAAATAGTAATGACATTACAAACAACTCACAGTGGGCAGAGCAGAATAAAGCAAGCAATATTATAAATGGTACAATTTAATACTCTTCCAAAATGATCCTTTCCCCCCATATTTTAAATTGTATTCACCTCAGTTTAGCCAAACTGTTCTGAAATATATTTTTATTGCATGCTCAAAGTTGGCTTACAGGGAGATGGGCAGCACATAAATTTAATACATAAAGTAAAGGTAAAGGGTTTTTGTCCAGTTGTTTACCAATTCGAGGGACGGTGTTCATCTCTTAGTCAAAGGAGCCAGTGTTGTCTGAAGACATTTCTGTGGTCATCTGGCTACCATGACTATATGCTGAGGTGCACGGAACACTGTTACCTTACTACCAAAGTGATACCTATTTATCTACTTGCATTTGCATGCTTTCAAAAATGCTAGATGGGCAGGAGCTGAGCAAGTAACAGAAGCTCATCCAGTCATTCGACACTTGGGTCTCAAACCTGGGTTGTCAGTTTTTCAGCTGACAAGCTCAGTATCTTTAACTTCTAAGCCACCATGCCCCATCAACAATGAATGAATGAATGAGATAGAATAGAATCAGGAAGACTAGGAAGATTTAGGATTAAGTGCCTATTTTAGTACTTACTTTAGGTAATTGCTGTCAGCCCAGTTTACTTTACAGAGATGATTTGGGGAAGAGACTTAAGGGAAGTCCTCTTAGCTATGTCATCTTGACCTTGTGAAAGAAAAGTAGAATATCATCATCATTATTATCATCATCATGATCTATTCTGTACAGATTTTATTTATTTATTTTATTTATTTATTAGATTTCTATACCGCCCTACTCCCGAAGGACTCAGGGCGGTGCACAGCCAAACAATAAAAACACATACAATACAAAATTTAAAAAATAGAATAAAATCAAATTAAATAATTTTGGCCCCGACAAATTTAAAACCCCAAACTTTTAAAACCAATTTAAAATTGAATATATTTCCTGTTACAACCTCAGGGCTACAATGCACATAATTCTGATGGGTATTCAAACTGGGAATGACAAGAATTATAATCCAGACATCTGGGATTTAGAGGTTGGTAAGAGAAGGAAGAAAGAAAGAAAGAGAGGCAACTATCCAGCTGTAAGAGCAAAGCCAAATAAATTCCTAGATATATTAAAGTTTCAAAACTAAGATCCAAAAAGTTCTGGGAGATTTGGTCTATCTGATCCTAGAAAATAAGTGGCAATGATAGTCCAGACCATATTCAGAGGAGATACTACACAAGGTTTCATCTCATTTCCCTTTAGAAATCAAAGGTTATCTATTCAAAGTATATTACAGCAGTACATTCAAAGGACAGTCAAGAGTTATTTTGGCTAACCAATCATTTGCAAGAAAGCTAAATTACTTACAATTTCTTTTTTTCCACAGAACCCAAAGATGCAATTCTATATAGACTTAGGGTAACACTATGAAGTCAATTGAACTTAAAAGGGCTTAAAAAGAGGCTCAGGTTTATGCATCTGGCTCCGACTTTCCATTAGTTTTAGTGCTGTAAATATTCATCTGAATATGTACACATTGCAAATATGATTATTGGAGCCTAATTCTAGACCTAATTTAAAAACACAGGACCATTTATTACCAATAGTGACTCCCAAGTAAAATTAGTAAGAAGCAATAGTGGGTTCCACTTACCTTTGCTACTGGTTCGGAATTGGGAGCGCACACATGTGCAAACTCGCTTCATTTGCATGCGGCATTTCTGCGCATGCACAGAGCATCCGTGATGACATCTGGGTGGGTGGGCAGAGCCTCCTGCCACCACCACTACTAGTTCGCCCAAATCGGGGCGAACCGGTAGAGACCCACCATTGGTAAGAAGTGCCAGTTGATTTAAATTCAGAAACTCTCTATTTAAATAAAATGATGAAGGACTATATTTGGAAGGCTTATTTATGACATTCATATTTATAAATTTAAATGTGTGTTTAAAATATATTAGCAAAAATATTCATAGGTGTGTATGTGTGTGTAGAGCAATGAGTTTAAAATCAACTTTTTTAAAAAGAAAAAGAAAAAGAAGGCAGCCAGTCTCTGTTGTGAATTATTTTATTTATCTTTTTAATTTGTGTGATTATTGAATAGCAAATAAGACTCTAAATAACAGAATTTCACATTCCTCCCATGTCTGGTTTTTTTGGAGTGGTAAAATGGATTTCAAGCTGGAAAGGAATTCTGCATGCATTGTAATGGTTTCTATAAACAAAAGAAATACACTTCCATTCTGATCTTGCTCATATTTTCTAAAGAAAAAAGCCTGCTTTAAATGGAATTGGCCCTTTAAAATAGAATGCACTTACATCAAAAGCTTTAGCATCATAAAAGAATTCTATACCAGTAATTTATTATTAGTAATGGAACTCCTAGTCCTAGGAAAATACTAATACTTTGTTAGGAAAATTATACTATTTCTGCTGGGGAGAAAGCATAAAATGCTGGTCACATCACAAATTGCGTTTGACCTCAGGAGGGGTCATGATTTACTCTCTTTCCTATCCCAGTCTTTTAAAGGACATAGCATATTTTAGAGGATTAACTGTGTAATCTACATGACTACTGGACTTTCGGCTTCTTGAGATGATTCCATAAACTCAGGCCCCATTTGTGATTTTTAAATCCCAGTGGAAAGCAATTGGCTCTCATTTTATGGCAGAAAAAGCATTCAAAACCCCTGAAGACTTTTAGGTTGGTGTTTTATGTTTTGGACACTTTACTCCATCACTTAGAGGATGATCCTACTACTATATCAGCCATCAGATACTCTTTTAGCAGATTATTTAAAGAGAATATATGTTGTCACCTATTATTACCTATAACCTCCCAGCAGAATGTTGACCTTATGATGGGGTAAATATTGATTTTTATTTTTATTTTTTAAATTACATTCAAGCCTTCCTTCTAGGGGTAATTGTTTTTACGTCGGTATTTGATATTCATTTGATGTTCAAAGTTTTTATTATTGTAGACTTTGGGAACATTTATGTTAGTTAATGAATCTGAAACGTCATCTATACTATTTATTATATTCAGATGTTATCAATCTTTTTGTTGCTATTTTATGTTTCTAACCATTGAAGGCTGGTATGATCAGAAGCATGCAGTTTATAAATATGACAAATAAATAAAAAATAAAAAAATAAAGGTGTGATACTGTGTATGTCATCCTCAATATTATACTTAGACAAGTCTCATATATAACAAAACAGATGGACTTTCTTTTTGGTTTCCAGAATTTAAATCATACTTTTAAAAAAAAGATGATTAAGTGTATATTAACATGTTGGTAAATGTAGGTGTGGAAGCATATTTTCTTTAGGGCTGAAGTTGCTAAGTGACAATGCACACTTGTAGCAGTAGGCATTATTCTACGAAACAGGAAAAAAAAACCCTGTTTTAATATGGCACTTCAAAGATGCAGTTTTATCAGATAAATTGTGTTCTCGTGTATTGTTCAAAAAACATCTGTTCTCCAATTAATTAGGGACATATTTAGAAATCTAAGTTACAGAGCTAAACATAACCCCTTTAAAAATAAATATTAGTAACACATTTTAGATTACTTTTGAGTAAAATATTGCATTGCAATGTTATTACACTAAAATGGTATGATGATAAATTACAATTGCAAGTGTAATGGTAAATTTAAAAATCAGAAAATGTTATGCAGGCCAATTTTTTTTTTAAAAAAAGGTTATATCAGTCCAATCAATATACTTTTGCTCAACAATGGAAATGTAAATGGAACAGATAGTATTTCAATAGACTGTCAACAGTTTGCTACACCAACAGAATTTGAAGATCCAAGTGGCCAGTATAGTTGTAAAGCCTTCCCTGGATTGTAACATTTAAGATTGGGTAATGGGATGCCCAACTGAATGATATTCCAGAAATAATAAAAAACAACTCTTTGCAGATAAAACTAGAATGTAAGAATGAATATTTTAGTCTGTTCTTCTTTGTGGTTTTCTTTCGGGGCTGAAGATGGCATTGAAAGCCTGAAACAGCAATAAATTAGCTCAGATTAATTCCCAACAATTCACCACAGTCAGCTCGCCATGCCCAACCTGCCACAGCCAACTTGCTGCAGGACAATTTGCCATGGCCATCACGCCACAGGACACCTCGCTGTGGGACAAGAGTTACTCTAATATCAAAGAAATGGTGGAATAGGATAATTAAAAGATGCAAAAGGAGGAACACAATGAATTGTGAATGGAAAAAATTAGAATATTTATTTATTTTAAATAATTAAATTAAATTGTTAAATTGTCCCGCAATGAGTTGTCTTACAGCGAATTGGCCATAGCGAGTTTGCCCGCTGCAAGTTGCCACAGCAAGTTGGCTGTGGCAAGTTGTCCCATTCCCTCCCAATTTACTTTTCCTCAATATACTTGTGGAAATCCAGTGGTTTTGGATTGGCTTTGGTCTCAGTAGTTATTCTAGATTGGATGGATTCAATTATTGTAGCAATGGGTAATTTGTTGAAAATCTTAAGGATCAGGTTGTGAACAAATCCTCCTTGACAAAATCTATTTACATTCACTAAAATTCGGCACTATTTTATGACACCTAACCAGTCAATTATTATAGGTAGAACTGTAGTTCCCATGATGCTCGTCTTTGATTTAGGGATTCTCCTGGATTCACAGCTTCTGCTTAAGCAATAGGTGGAGTTCCTGGCTAGGGACTTTTGCACAGCTTCAGAAGGTGTGCCCATTGTGATGCTATCAGAAGATCGTGGTAATGGTAACTCACACTGACTTCAAAACGTTTACATGCCATATTGATATTTCTTCCTCTAGATATTTGTGAAGAATTTGAAGAAAACAATTAGCTAACAATTAATTATTATTAATTTGTTTATGTTTGTTATATTTATATAGTTGCCAATCTGACATTCATAGCTCTGGGTGGCTTACAACACACACGTGTGTAAACACACACACACACCAAAACACAGCAAAAATTGTTAAAACATTAAAACAATAAAATGATTTCTAAAAAATCTATGGGAGAACAGCATCCATTTCCCTAGCAATGCAACCACTGGATACCCAGGCCAGATGGCTAAGTTTTGTTTTCAGGACCTTCCAGAAGGTTCAAGCTCGGGGCCAGTCTAACTAGAGGAGAGAAGATGTTCCAAAGAGCAGGTGCTGTGGCAGAAAAGCAGCTCTTCCTTGGTCTGGTCAAATGACATTCCTTCATGTATAGCACATGCAATATGCAACATTGATCTGATAGGATGGGTTGATATGATTGGAAATTTATGATATTTCAGGATAAATCACACAGGTAGCTTTGCATATTAAAACAGGGAGAGTTGCTTTAATGTAAGCAGTTCAAGCTATGAACAAATCTCTCTCTCTCTCTCTCTCTCTCTCACACACACACACACACACACACACTTTTTCTTCTCCTGTAATGTGAGGTGGTGAATAAACTATCAAATCTGCTGTTTCATAACACACTAAGCCATAATGTGGTTTGTTTGGTTTTGGCTTAGTATGATGTGGTATGTTAGGGTTATCGGTTATTGTTTTTTAATTATTATTCACTGACTGAAAGAAGGAACAATATCTTTCAATCTCTGGCACTTGGTATATCGGGCGATTTTAGTTGCAATTTCTTTTTTAATGAGTTGTTTTGCAGAGATCTGCAGTAGTAATGGATAATAGATAGAAAAATAAGTAACTGTATATCGCATTTCTTTGCATGATTATTTATATTGAGTCCAGATAAATATATATGGATTTAGACTTAATGGAAGTAAACAGCATAAGATTGTATGGCCTGTGATTTCTGTAAGCCTTTGCAGTTTTGACAAGGCAGATTGGCAGTAGCAATTAACACAAAAAGCAGCAATTCTTAATTTAAAACTGCAAATCATGCTAATAATTTAAAGTCTCCAGTGTCTCACAGTGCTTTACAGTATGCCTGGAAAGAAACAGTGGATAAAAATATAAAAGAATTGGCATTATATGTTCCCAATGATCTACCCATCCACAGAGGAAATGCTGGGTTTCTTTTGGCTATGGATAGCAATATCGCAGTATGATCTCATTCAGCAGCTGACAAAGAGGAGAGGACAGAATCAAAGCTAATAAACCAAAAATAAGTGAAAAAAATCTGTTTCTTACACACACATAACATGATAGTCTTATACTCCAAATACATTGTAGAAGTATGGAAAAAGAAAAACACAGTTTTTTATATTCTACCCCTCTGCCTACAAATGTACATTGCTTCTCAGAGTAATGTGGCAAAAATAGAGATAATACTTTCATCTGTTTCAAACACTATTTAATTCAGAAATGACTATCAGAAAATAACTTCAGTTTTTGCTTCTAACAGCATCTCTTTATTATTGTACCATAAATATGTTTTAGATTTTAAGGCAATAATTTTATCTATTCATCCAACAAAACATTTCATTTGTGAAAATGCTATTCATAACTCAAGAGATTTCATTGCATCTTAAAAAAACAAACTATTGCTTTTTTATTGCTCTTTCCTGCCTTACTACTCAAAAATGATGTTTTTTATCAATCATCATTCTTTGTTAAATATTATTCTCCTGCTTTATGAAATATAGTTTCTCATGTCTTATATATCCTCCTCCTCTATTCTTTATTTTTTTATTCAAGCATAAAGAAATGTAATTACAGCTTTGTTATTATTCCTCTGAACTGTAAACAAGAGATCCAACTTTTTCTTTTCTTTTCCTAGCATTTTCCCACAAGTACAAAATCAACTTTTTTCTGATCAACTGAATGTTGATCCATTGGTTGCTATAGAAATTGACTTAGTGGCTTATTACCATGGAGGGATGAGAGATAATGACTGGCCCAAAGTCACCCAATCGATTTTCCTGCCTTCGGTAGGACTAGTATTAATGGTTTTCTTAACCAGTAGATCAGACTGGCCCTGAAACAGATCCAACATTAATTTATAATGATATTTGTTGACAGTTATTTACTATATTACTTAAAACATACATTTATATTTTTCTATGCTGTCACATACTATATTAGAACCTTGACTCTAACTCTGATTACTTAAAATATGTTTTAATATGGATTTCTTAATGTGCGCACACGTCTGTCTCTTTGGTTCAGGCAATTATGAAACCTTAAATGTTACAGCAGATTCCTCACTAAAAATAAACCCCTACTAGAGTAATGTCAACAAAAGCTGATAAGTACTCACTCTTTAAGAAAACAAAAATTATGATCAAGTCATAATGAACATAGGCATTAAAATGATAAACTAAAACTATGCATTAAGATATCAAAATCTGCATATAGTGTAATTGAATTTCCTATGTGCTTATATTAATAATTGTTTTAATGAATTAATCACATGCTGTACATATTTTAATTAATGAACATCAACTTTTGCTAAAATCTTTTTATCCCTCCGTAAGGACAGAAAAAAAGAATATCTGATAAACAACAGCTAGTGTCTGAATAATTCTTTCTGATCTTCTCATAAAGATTTATTATTATTTATCTGTAATATATTATACTGAACCTTCTGCCACTGAGTGCTTGAGTCAATGGGATACTATGGAAAGTTTATGTGAACATTCCTTCTGAGCAGACCACAAATCCTCATCAGAAAAGGTTCACATACTAATTGATCTAAGAAGAATGATTTGTCTATTCAGCTATTCAGGTCCAGAGAAAAGGTAAATAAACTTAAAAACAAGTGCCTAAATGAAGGAAACCATATAACTGCAAGTTGTATATGAGATCAAGGCAAAGGAAAATAGTAAAAGGTGTCTGAAAGAAAAACATGAAACAAAAAAAAAAAAAAGGTATTACCTGAAATATCTTTTCTACCTTTAAAAACTAAAGTTTGCTATATTCTAGCATGAACTGAAGTAAAGAATGCTTTCTTCAGTAAAGAAAGACACAAAGTTGAAAAATTTAGTTAAAAAAAAGCTGCTGCAATTTTTCATTTATTTAGTGCCTTCAGGAATTTCCTTTACAGTATTGTAATTTCAAAAATATAAAAACCAGATGACTTAAATTTATTTTGATTGATGCAGCCTACTGATATTCTTCCAGATGAGGGCAGCAGGCATCCACAAATCTTGTTAAGACTTGTTTTTATACATTTTATTTTTATACATATTTTTCAATAGATTTCTAAAGAAAATTGTAATATCACAATTTAATCAACTAATGATGAGAACCTTAGTCTTAACAATATTGCAAAAATGAAAAGGGAAACTATGCAAGAATCAGATGGCCCCACTCTTCCTTTTTTCCCTGAAAAACATTACAATCTGGAAAAAAATCTACTGTATCTGTGATTTGTATCCTTAAGTTTTACTTATTTATTTATAAGACTTATATGGCCATCTATTTCATATAATGATTCTAGGTAACTCACAACAGTATTCTAGGTCGCTCATATGAAACTATTCATGAGTAAAATATTTTTCTCATGAATAGTTATATATATGTATCTGTCCAAATAATGTATTTATCAGTAGGCAGACAAAATGTTTGAAAGTGTGAAGGGAATGACAGTAAAAATCATTTCACAAGTTATATTTAAAAATAGGTTTCATCATTAAATATATTCATACTAATTAATATAATTCATATAGTTCCCAGTTCTAAGAAACAGGTTTGCTATATATTTGGAAACAAACAAACAAAAAAGCATTCAGTTCAATGTAGTGCACTTTTTTTTTCTATTGTTGTGCGACTTTTTTTTCTAAATCCTATTTTGCTGATTGAATTGGTATAATTTATTTACAATCATTGAATACTTCTAGATACTGTACGTAACTTGTTGAAAATACTTTCAAATGCATGAAAGATGTGCTTCCTTTTTTACATTTCACTTTGTCATTATGCTATTGTGACAATATGTCAAGAGCACATCTTTTACACACCTACTTACAAATTAGTCCAATTGTGTTCTATGTATTTATTGTGTTTGTGATAGGCAGAAAACACATTTCTTTTAATTTTTATTCAGTTTGATAAAAGTGAATTTACTTTTGATTCTTTAAAGTATATTTTTACTTAATTTCTTATAGGAGAAATGTGGTGTTATTGACCAAACGGTATATCCAATGACATATTTTTCAGGGTACAATCAACTTGACCAAGCGGTATATGTCAATGACGTATTTTTCAGGGTACAATCAACTCTCCTGTATTCAACAAACTTCCATTAAACCATACAAATATCGTGAAATAACTTTTTTTATAGACAGCTTAAATAATTGTGTCAGAATCCTGGATTGAAGATTTGTTTTAAAAATCTGATTTAATATTAAATAAATACAAATATCAAAGAGGAAGTCTCACAAATACATCTAATTATTCATAAAGAATCAGAAATAAAGTATTTGGAAACTTGGATAATAGAAAGGTTAATAACAATTATATGTGTGACCAGTTAAGGGGCAACTTTTAACCAAATTTTTCTTATCTCAAGAGGCTGAACCCAATTTTTTCAGTATTTGGATAGAAGACCACGAGGAAATCCTGGGGCTTTAGGCTACACTGGAAAAAAATTTTTAAAAGAAAAAAGAAAATCCCTTAAGAAAATAATAGGAAAACTAGTTTTGTTTTGTCATCAAGCTCAGGGACATTTCAATGTAGTCACCAAGAGTCATGCTTAATGAAAGGAAGCTTTATTTCATAAAAAAAAAAAAGACATTGATCCAAAACAGCTAATCTTAGAATTTCAACAAAGGAAATCATCTAAAACATAGGCATTAGTTAGGTATTTATTTTAAGAATTGACCTAGGACTTTTCATGTTAATAATGTGTTTTTTTAGAACAAAAAGCAATATTAAGAAAATATTAGGTAACATTCAGTACACTCCAAAGAAAAATGTTTCACACTCCCCAATATAAAAACATTAAGATGCAATTATAATTCAAAAAACTAATTTCAATGAACTTTGTTATTAATATTGGACAAAAGCTCTTTTTCTATCTCTTCTTCAAAAGCGTGTTAGCAATATTACATTTCAAGATCACTTCACAAGTTCATTGAGTATTCTCAAGGAGCAGGACTGAACTCTTAAATATTTCTATTTAAATATTTCTATATTGTCTTTCAGTTTAAAATGTCCAAGCAACAAGTTGCAATAATTAACAACATAATATTTAAACACACGAACACATACTCCACTACAAAATCCGTGCTAAAACCAATCACAGTTTATGTAATTACCAGTTACTCAAGTATTAAACTACATTAATGTAGAATCAGCTTGCTGCCAAAACAAATACCCATCTAAATAAAATAATGGCATTAAGAATCACAATTAATTATGGCTTTCAAGCATAGCTAAAATTGTGATTAATAAAAGGACAAATCAGTTTAAATGTCACATTTCTAACAAGATCACTGTGTAATTTATGCCAAATAGTTAATGAATTCAAACCTGCCATTTAATTTATAGGATAAATAGGAGAAATGGCTACAGTTTGGAATTTTTTACCAGATGTGGGGTTTACAATTCTATATGCAATCTTACTTGAAATATATTTAACTGTGCTCGGTGCAAATTATTTCTGAATAATCACAAGTTCATAATGAAACTTATGTCAAATCTAAACTACATATTAGCAAGAATACTTATCAAACTTATGAGGGATACTAGAGTTTCATTTTCTGGAAAAAAGGCTATATCTGAAAATATAGTCTTAAAGGAAATAGTTAAATTCATGATCCTGGCACTGTCCAAGTTTTATAAAATATTGAAATTTAGCCCAAGTCTAAACCACTTATCCTAAGCAATTTTGGAAGACAATATACAAATGAAAGAAGAGGAATTGCAATTATTGCTGCTTCTGTAATGAAAAGAATGATGGGACCTGATATACCATTTCACTCATTTTCCATATGACAGTACCAGATCATTTGGCCAATTTAGATCTGGGAATAATGAGTACATTAACCATAGTTGCAATCGCCACTCATTCTGGACTTGCACTTACATTCAAAATGCATTTAAAAGGAGAACAGTCCTCAACTGGTAACAGCGAAGGGAAGAATTTGGATACTGAGTGGACAAGATTTTATTAAAAGATAAATTATTTCTTTAAAGAAGCAAACAAACAGTGTTTATTATCAAATGAACTTTACTTCTGATGTATAGAAATTATATCATAACAGAGTACCAAATATATACTTTACACATTATGCATAACAATAAACAGCCATACATTTTGATATTATAATGATCAATATGGCTGAAATTAAAAATATCTCTGTCCCCATTCCTATTATTCCTATTATTATATTGTCAGCACAGAAACATTTTGACCACTGTAATCACAATATTTATTGAAGGGCATGTCTTCATTCCAAATCATTCTAAATTATAACTTCTAATCAGTTCTACATTAATTTTATAAACACAGTCACTTTCTATGGCACTTACAATAACATGGATTGTACTATAAGCTTAGTCAACATCTTAGGGGACCCATGTAAGCTCTGAAATTCTAACCAGTATGGAAAATGCACCTTCTCCTCTAGTCTCGCATTGCTTGCAAGAGCTAAGTCTTGAGTGTTTTTTGCATATGCTCAGAAGCACCCTTTATACATTCCAGGATTGAACAACGGCACAAATGCCAAGTCTGTGGTGATTAAACATCAGAAAAAGGGCAAGAGTTTAGTACTTTTCAATCTATTCTGCCCTCCTATAGGCAGAAACACTTTCCCAGTCCAGACCAGAATAAAGCCCTAAGAAACAGACATATTCACCAGACTTCCTGACAGATACATGAACTTGCCTTGCTTTGGTGACTTCACCAGAAAGGCTGACAAAAAGTCACTCCTGATGTCCAGGAGCCTTTTCTCTACGAGATGCTAGGAGTTGGATTTGTGATGCCACACAAAGCAACGGCTCTGCCACTGACCTGTAACTTTTTCTCTATGACACCTTAAGTCTCACACAGGAGCCAGGCAGTTCACAACCACAACCCGGACCCCTTTCTTATATTATATGTGGCGCAGGCCGCCCTTCCTTTCAGGGCAACACCTTCGCGTGGCCTTTGGGCGAGCAGGGCACGGCGCGCACTCGCACCATCACCTGTTCGCCAGCCACTTTCTGGCCAGGCTCTGTTTGCTTTTAACAGCTGCCGAATTCTCAGGAAAGGAACCTGATCTCGGCCTAGCGGTCGGGCAAAGAGCTGCCTACGAATGGCTGGAGATCGGCATCCGGCCGAGCGCCGCCCCTCGGGGGACGCTCGCTCCTTCTCCCGCGAGCAAGGCCGCGGCCACAGTCCGGTATCCGCGGCTGTGGAGGAGGTAAGGCATGACGGAGAGGAGGGCCAGGACGATGGCAACCACGAGGAAGAGCGACACCATGAAGAGCTCCACCCAACCACTGTAGTTGAGGAAGAGGGGCCCGGTGATAGAGACGACCATCATGGAGAAGAAGGTAAAGACGATGCACACGCAACGCACGGTCCGCATCTCCTGCCTCCGGCTCCAGCCGGTTTCATTGCAGCCGCCGCTCGCCTCAGCAGCCTCGGGAGAAAGCGCGCCATTTCCGCCCTGCTCCGGCAGGGGGCGCTGAAACGTAGGCCGAGGCGCCCACGAGAGGGGCAGTAGCTGCAAGCGGTCCGGAGGCGGCGGCGGCGGCGGCGGCGGGACGAGCTTGGTGTTCAGCGGCAGGTCGTGCACGTGTCCCTTCGGCAGGGCCGTGCGGTGCCGACACAACGCGCACGTGATGGCGTCGCCTGGGCCGCCGCGCTCCGCTGCCGCGCCCCTCCCCGCGCCTCCGCCGCCGCCGCCGCCGCTCTGGGTTTGGTGGCGATGCATCTGCACCAGGCAGTCCAGGCAAAAGGTGTGCAGGCACGCCAGGAGCTTGGGCGCGCGGGCCTCGGCGTCAAAGGGGTTGTAGCAGATCCGGCATTCGCGCTCTTCCGCCGCTAAGGCGAGGCAGGAGGCGACGGCGCTCCGCGAGGCCGCCTCGGCGGAGTCTTCTTCGTGGCCTTCAGCCTCCTCGCCCTGCTGGCTCCTTCCCTCGTGACCGGGCGGTGGTTGCCTCGGATCTGCCATAGCCGCGTCGTTTCATCTGAAGGCTCCGCGCCGCTGCGGCGGGTGAAAGGTCGGCTGTGGGGTGCGAGTTTAGCGGAGGGTCGGAGCCGAGCCGGTGCCCCTCTCCGGAGCCCTTCTGATGCTGCGCGGTTGGGAAGTTCTGGGCATGAACCGCCGCCTGCAGTGCTGCGTGCTTCTTTTGCTGCTGTGGCCGCTGGCGGGCGGGCGGGCGGCTGGCTCCTCACCCCCTTCTGAATTGCGGCTTCTGCTCGAGGATGCCAAGAAGCATGCAACACCCAGGGACATTAGCTAAACCTCCCCAGTCTGCGGCTTCTCTGGAGTTTGGGCACGGGAATGCCCAAAATAGGAGGTCACTGGGAATTGTAGTCTTACAAATGAGAGAACAGCTGGTTAGAAAAGGCTGAGTTCATTCACACACAAACACAAAACCCTTTAGGGAAAGAGAGCTGTACTGCTTAGAATAGAACTACAGGGCTGCTAGTAATTTTACAGAGCTGGTGCGGAAGTATTTGAAAAATACTTTGTTCTGGTATTTGGTGGTTATTTCTCATAAAAAGACAATGATTGAAGGTATTTCATCAGGCATTGTTGTAAAAGCAAATATCTACTGTTTAATAAACAGGAGCCAGGTGGGCAACCGTAAGACAAGAGGTTGTGTCTGAGTTCAGGCTAAACCAGAGGGAAAATCCCCAGCATTATGACTTGAAAGTGTGTATTCAACTGCTCTCTGACTTATTTATTCTCTCAAAAGAGCCCCAAACCATAAAGGGGCATCCCTTCTCTATTCTTCACATCTCATCTGTGTTAATTTTTAAAGCATACTTCTTTGGGGAAACTTATTTTATGAATGGAAGCATTTTTTTACAATGTGCATCTTTAGGTGTGCAAACAATCAGTGGAACCTACCTGGCTTCTTAGAAATCCAAATAGGAATAAAGTATATCGGAATGCCTGACAGAAGGAAAGGAAAGGAAAGGAGAGGAGAAGAGAAGAGAAGAGAAGAGAAGAGAAGAGAAGAGAAGAGAAGGGAAGGGAAGGGAAGGGAAGGGAAGGGAAGGGGAAGGGAAGGGAAGGGAAGGGAAGGGAAGGGAAAGGAAGGGAAAGGAAAGGAAAGGAAAGGAAAGGAAAGGAAAGGAAAGGATTCTTTATTGGCCAAGTGTGATTGGATACACAAGGAATTTGTCTTTGGTGCATATGCTCTCAGTGTACATAAAAAGACAAGAATCATAAGGTACAATACAGTCACAATAAAACAACATATCTCCACAAAATTTAAAAAAAAGTTTAAAACATATTAAATAATTTGGCCCTTGTATTAAAAAACTAAAAACATAGGGTACAAATAAGCAATCAAATCATACTAGGAAACAAATGGTTTAGTTCCATTCTTGCTTTCAGCTCAAATAAGCAGGTGGCTCAATGTCTGTAAGAGTTGGCTAGAATGATCTTTTTTATCAGTTTTCACAAACAGGTTTCAAAATCTAAAACAAAGAATAAAATAATATATCCATTAAGATTTGTTCTAAGTTAGAATGCAACCTGCCCATGGGCCGCCAGTTTGACACCCCTGATACAAACAAAGATCCTCAACTTACAACCATAGTGGGGGCCAACCATTTTGCTTGTCAGAAGCCAGCTGGAAGGTCACAAAGTCCAATCACATGACCCCAAATGCTGCAACCATTGTAAATATATGCCAGTTGCCAAGCCCCCAAATTATAAACAGTTGATCATGGGATGCTGCAGCTGTCATAAGTGCAAGGACTGATTGTAAGTACCTTTTTTCAGTGCTGTTGTAACTTTGAGTGGTCATTAAACAAATAGTTGTAAATTGAGGACTTTCCTGTATATTATTTTGCTGAAGTCACATTTTCTCATTGTACAGCAGCTTGGATGTACGTGAAAATGCTGCGTTTAATATTATTAAAATACTTCTGCCATAGCTTTTGTCACGAAAAACTACCTTATAGAAAAAATGCATAAAATTAGATTGTTGCTTATTTAAGGTTTACGAAAGCCTCTTTTTTATCCATTCGTAAGAATTAAAGATCTCTTTGAGAGTGCTTGTATAAGCAAGAGAGCTAACTTTTGAGAAAATGAGTGCACTTATACCTTGCTATCTGCTTACTGTGATGTTTGTGGTATGAATTTAATCTTTTCTGTAAACCTCTCCCTTTAGTTGTTGGACTCCATAAATTATGTGAGATTAATACATATGGCATTCTTGCATGATATGGGAGCAGCTCTGTAGCAGACGAAAAAGCTCTACAGAGAATCATTAAAACTGTCCAGAATATCATCGGGCTCCAGCTACTAGCCCTGGACGACATCTTTGCATCTCGCTATTTGAGGAAGTTGTATAACATTTTCAGAGACTCTTACAATCTTTTTGGACTATTGCCTTCTGGCAGAAGATACAGAACAATTAAAATTCAGACCACATATTTTCTGAATAGTTTTTGTCCCAGAGCTATAATTGCACTCAACAATGAACTAAAGGGCCACCATCAGGGAGTGTTGGACAACATTACTTGGTCGTGTTGTGTGGATGCTTGGGTGGTTTTAGGGGTGGGGAATTTTTGGTGGGGGTGTGTGTGTCTGGGGATTGTCATGTGAGTTGGGTCTGGTCTCTGGGTGTTATGTGAATTTTGTTGTATGGGTATACTGTGTATACACAAACAATGACAATAAACTTTATTTTATTTATTTAATACTGGCTAGAATACAGCTGCTGAAGTTTTAATGATGATAAACAATTGATGGCTCTAGTTTTCAGTTTGTTTCTAGGCCTTAACATAAAATTCTATTTGTAAAGCAAGATACAATTTGAATACAGGAATGAATTCATACAATAATTTGAAATTTTACTCAGTATTCCTTCAATAGTACATGGATCAACATGAGATAAAGCCTCCAAAAGCAATAAAGAAATTACTGAATTCTCAAGATGACTCCAAAATCAGACTTTCTTGGTTTGTAATCTCATAGGAGGTGATAAAGATGTCCTTTACCTGAACCAGTAATATCATTCAGTTTTATTTAATTTTACAACTGGTATATTCTACCTACTAAGCCATTCTGGTAAAATGCACAAGTTACCACTGAAATATTGTGATGCCTCTGCAATATCATTTTTTATTTGTTCACCCAAGTCTATATAAATTGGAGAGCAAAATATAATTCCTGATAGGATGATTTAAATGAGTTTGCATGTGTATAATATTGAATGCCAATTGACGAATTACCTTTTAATCTAGTATTTTGTGAAAATCCAGTTTGTATGATTCATTCATAGCTAAAACTCAGAAACTCAATCCCCCTAAAAAATTGGCTCATTTGAATAAATTGTAGTTAAGTTAACCATAGTGAAAAAAAATTGTAAATATACGCATAGTGTTCTTATGCAGTGAAATAATCTATGGTAAATTTTGTATTAAATTCATCTATAATCGTGATGGCAAACCTATGGTATGCATGCCACAGATGGCACACATAGCCATATCGGGCACGCATAGCCATATTGGTGGGCACGCGAGCTCAGCTCCGGCACGCATGCGCGTTCTGGCCAGCTGATTTTTGGGCCTTCTGAGCCCACCAGAAGTAGAGAAACAGGCTGTTTCCTGCCTCCGGAGGACCTCGGGGTGATGGGGAAGGCCCGTTTTTCTCTCTCCCCAGCCTCCAGAGCCTTTCTAGAAGTCTGGGGAGGGCGAAAATGGCCTTCCCCAACTTCCTGGAGGCCGAAAATGGCATGTTTGCCAACTTCCAGTCTCCTCGGGTTAAAAAGGTTAGCCATCACTGATCTATAAGCTGCCCAGAATTGCTATGTGAGCAGGACAATCATATATATATATAAAATTGCATGAAACTGAGTGATGCAAAATACTTAGGCAAGGAGATTCTTATTAGCTACAGTATATGATATAAAGCAGCTTATGAAGGTGAATTGCAGCTGACTTGCAAAAACCTATTTATATATACTCAGAAATACTCTTCTTTACACATTCCAGGTTTGAACAATGTCATAGCAACATTTTAAAAAATGCCAAGGCTAAATAAAGATCTATTCTCTTGGAGAGGTCACTCTTTCAATTTGTTCATCCTTGAGCAAAGGAAGTTGGAGCCAATAGTCCTTAAGATGAGCTGAGCAACTGCATGAGTAGGGGAAAAAGAATCTTCTTCCATTAAACAAATCTTGATATTCTTTTTTTCTAAGATATGCACAGCCTTGAATTGTCATGGATCCTGGGTCATCTGAACCCAGACAAATTAAAATGTGAACAATGTGCCTTACGATTTTGACAGGTTGAGCATGCTGTGGTCCCTTCACTTAAGCAGTGTCTTGTGGCAGGACCCAGGAGATATGCCTTCTCTATTCCCAAGCTTGCCCTTTTGAATAGCGTTCCCTGAGATCTGGATAGCCTTGACCTTAACTGCCTTTTGAAAAGCTTTTAAAACTTGGCTTTCCCCCAGCACTACGTTGATAGGTTTTGTGCCTATTGAATATTTTGACTGCATGGCAGAATGAAATTACCTTGCAGGTCATACTCTTTTTATTGCTTATATTTGTTTGGCTGTTACGTGTTCTTTTTATTTGACCTCACCATTGAGTCATTTATTGATTGGACAGATATATAATTTAATAAATATAAATAAATAAATTAACTAGTCAACCACAATGTGTAATCACAGGCTTGTAGGTTAATTAATCCTAATTATGATTAGATATGTCATACAGACTATCAACGGTTAAGCTGCCACTACTCCACTAGGAAAATAAGGTAGGGAGAAGCAGCAACTACTAAAACAAATTGTTCTTCTAACAATATCTCTACTATTATCAGCATAATTTGAACAAGTTTGGATCTTTTTTAAAAAAATAAATAGAATAAAAGAAGTATCAGTCTTCTCTCACATGATGGCAAAATACTTACTGGGCAGTCATTCCAGGAAGCAGGAAGTGAGAGGTGTTATGGTTGAAGATGATTAGTGGGCCCTAATGCTGGCTTTTTTAAACTTATATTTATAGCACAGAATGTTTTTGTCACCATTTGTTGTATCTGTCCTACTTCTGATTGTGATTTAGCACAAATTTTAATGATTGTTACTGCTATTTCTACTACAATTACTATAATAGTATTTTATGTAATCTTGCAATGTTTAAGATTTTATTAATTACAGATTCATGCATTTTATTGTTGTACTTTCTGGCTCGTAAGCCATAATAAACATTTTGATTTGATTTGGCTGAAAGTGATTGCTATATAACTTGACTAATAGTTGTCAGTTGAGTCCTTTTAACCCCAGTTTTTTTAATGTCTTGTGTGCACGTTGAGTCAGGACACTGGCCTGCCATATCCATTATTGGTCATTTCACTGGGAAGGATCTTCTGCCAAGTTCACTTACTTTCTGAAGAAACTTTTATCAGAATGCTACAAGTACTCTGCCACAGAGCTAAAATCACTTTTAAGTGGTCCAGAAGTTTTTGCATCTGTCCCATTTCCTTGCTTCACTGTTGGAATCAACACTGCTGAAGCAAGCATAATCTTTTTCAATTTCCTTCCAAACTGCATTTGGAAAGAAATGCTAGCTACTCTTTCAGCTTCAACTAAAACAGTGGTTCTCAACCTGTGGGTCGCGACCCCTTTGGGGGTTGAACGACCCTTTCACAGGGGTCACCTAAGACCATCAGAAAACACATATTTTCGATGGTTTTAGGAATAATTTTATGGTTGGGGGTCACCACAACATGAGGAACTGTATTAAAGGGTTGCGGCATTAAGAAAGTTGAGAACCACTGAACTAAAACCATAGTTTGGGACCAACTGCTGCTATAGGAATATCTAAACTTATTCACTTGAATATCCAGTTTAAAATCCACATGGAGCTATCCAGGGTGCTAGCTGAAGCATGAATTTGTGGACTCCAAAGTTTGGCTGGAACAACCATGTGGCTGTTAACCACAACTTACTTCTGTATATCTTTATTTAATTAAATACTTTCAATATGTGACTCTGGGTAGCATATGCAACTAAAAACAAAAACAAAAAAATTAACTCAAGTGAAACAGATTGCTTCAAAGTAATCCAAACAACCAAAAACAAGCAAGAGACTCACCAAACCATCTGACCAGTGCCTGTGGGAGGAGCCCTGTCTTCAGATCTTTGGAAGACAGATGGGGTCAGGCCTATGCAAATTTGTGACTGCACCCTATTCCATAGGGTTTGGTGCAGCAATAAAGTTTTCTGGATGCCAGAGATGAGCCTACTTAAGTAACAGCACCCAGTGCACAGCAGTCCCATCAGTCTCAAAGGTGCTTTTCATGATGCAGTTGGACTTTGTTTTTTCTTTGAAAATGAAGAAGTGAAACATTTAAAAAAAAAAAAGTCCAGTTGCATTTTGAAAAGCATCTTTGGGATAACTGACCTGAATAATTGAGAATTTCCCTAGACAGTTCCATCAAACCTTACGAAGGACTTTATAGGTTACTGTGAGCAGCTTGAATTGCATCTGGAAGCCCACTGACAGTGAAACTTGTGAAATAACAATATTACATAGTATATTAAGGTGCACCCAGAACTACTTGCGCTGCTGCATAATGAATAAGTTAAAGTG
This sequence comes from Pantherophis guttatus, assembly GCF_059756535.1. Taxonomy (NCBI): domain Eukaryota; kingdom Metazoa; phylum Chordata; class Lepidosauria; order Squamata; family Colubridae; genus Pantherophis; species Pantherophis guttatus. Next base: position 33,928,511 of record NC_142068.1, on the reverse strand, counting down.
GTCTTCAAGGGCAGCCTCATGTAAAAGTTACTGCAATAATTCAGATGAGACAGCCCAAAATATAAATGACCATGAGTAGGTTTTTTCTGTGTAGGAATCTGCACAATTGGTGCACAAGATGGATTTGTGCAAAGATCCCCTCAGCCACAGCTGTAACCTGGTCTTTAAGCAGGAGCCATGAGTCTAAAGTGAGCCTTAAACTGTGTACAAGATTTGATACAGTGCAACCCCATCTAGAATTAAAAATAAAAAAAATTGCAGATGAAGGAGGCCCCCAAATCCACAAACATTAAGTCTTTCTAGGATTGAATATGATCCTGTTTTCCCCCGTCTGTAATTCAGTCTACAGACACTGAGACACAATATCAGTAATTGCTGGCCAGCTGTGGGTGAGATACATAACTGAGTATAATCAACATACTGATGATACCTAATCCCATACTGATGGGTTATCTCATTCAGTGGCCTCAAATAGATGTTAAACAGGAAAAGGGAGAAAGGGTGATTCTAAAGTATCACACAAAGCAAGGGCTAGACCTCTTTCATCAGTGCCAAATGGACGCATCTGTGAAGGAAACAGAACCACTACTCCCACTCCCACCCTCTGAGGCAGTCCAGAAAAAAATGATTGATGACATCAGGGGTCAACAAGGAGGAACAGGATAGGTTGAGCAATGAGTTTCTGAAGAGAGGGATGGGGCAACTTCCTCACTTGGGGATGAATTCATTATAATCGGGACCCAATCATATGTCACTTTCACGAGAACCTAACCAATCAGAATGCACATGAATCTGATGAACAAGGAGCCATGCACCCAGCTCTGAGGATGAAGTCACTTCCTTGGAATCAATAAGATCTAACTCTTCTCTTTGGGTCAACACTATTGGGAGTAGTTTCATTTGATTCCATCATTTGTTTACAGAAATTTACAAGTAAAAATATGTGCTTTGTTTTTAAGGCCATGTAAATTTAAGTTTTCTCATGTTCTTCTACAGAAATCATTGACCCTTGAATTGCCTTTCTAAATTGTCTCTGCATTTTCTGCTAAGCTCATTTTACAAATGAAATTTTACGAGTGTGTGCCACAGAAGACATGACATTGTGGTTTGTTGGACTTCCTCTTCCTATATTTCAGCTAACTTAGTGATAGATAGCTGAGCAATTTTATTACTACAAAGAAACATACACATAGGTAGGTACACTGTTCAAGAAGTTCCAATTATCAACATTTTCATACTATTTAGACCAAGCTTCAGTTTAAATATATTTAGCATCTAATTATTCTCAGATACTGAGAAAGCATCCATTGATCATAATGGGTCTATATCTTATAAATAGCTTAATTAACACAATATAAAGGAAATGGGTAATGAATAATCATTTGGGAATACAGAGATATAATCACACTCATAGTTTATTGTTGCCATGAAACACATGTTCATATTGAAAAACTGAGATGAATGATAAAAAAAACAAGCATCAAAAAACTTTCACCATATAACAGTATTAAACATCCAAAACTGTTTAACAGTTTGCACAATCCTTAGCAGTTTAAATGCACAATTATTTATGAAAAATCTGAATACAAAATGCTTAGGTATAAATTTACAACATAGCACTTCAGCATGTTAAAAAGGAGAAACCATCTTAAGCACAATATAAATATACAAACAATGCTTTTGTATTTTACTTATTATAGAGTGAACGTTGAAGGCCCTGATCTGGCTCTACCAGCATATAAACAAGAAGTCAATGCACTTTTGAGTGTACAAGGATATTAAAGGCAATATATTGAGATAGAGGATATTTTCTCACATGTAACTGTTAAGAGGAAAGTTGGATTTAAGCTTATGACTGTCTAGTGAGCAAGTTTATACAAACAGTGATACATAATTCCTTGGAGTGTAACACATTTCATCAATAGCCAGCAGGTGAGCCTTTATCAGAACAATATTCTTTAACTGATTGAATAGCAGTAAATATTCTGATGCAGAAAGCAAGCATTTGTCATTATTAAATGATTGCACTGGAGAACAATTTTTGTTCAAAAGTTTTGCTTCTTGAAAAACTTTTGGTATTATGATAGACCCTTCAAACTGAACATAAATACAATTTTGAATGACTTTATCATGTAGGCATCTTGAGAAATATGAAAGTAAATTTTAATGATTGTAACATTATTAATCGCATGTTTCTCACACACTGCATGAATTCAACAGGGCCAAAAGTGTTTTGTTGTTAATTTTAATTTGTATTCCATGCCCAATGCATCTTACTGCAATGTCTGGAATAGTCATCTATTCCAGTTGCCCTGATACCATTTCCTTTGTGGCAATGCCCTGGAGAAAACTTTCACCATGTTCATCTCTTGACTGCATCTAGATTTTTGAAAAAGTCGTCAAAGTATGAATGCAGAAAATGAATCTTCAGTGACATGTTGAGCTTCATGGTCTTGTATGCTGTAAGAAGTTAGTCAACCAGCTGAATGTATGTTTGGTGCTCTGTACTTGCCAAGAAAATTCTCAAGCACATCCTTGACTGCTTTCCAGGTGATTTTCTCTGGCCCCATAACAGATCTTCAAATTACTTATCATTGATAACGTATCTGTTTTGTGGGCTAACAAAAATGCCTTTCTTAATCCTGGCATCAGCTATTCCTGGAATAGCAACTCTCAAATAACAAAAGCTTTCACTTTCCTAGTTCATCACTTTCACAAAAATTTCAGTCAGAGTTTAAGTGAAGTGGAGGCAAAAATATATTTGTTGAAGTGTTTCATGTGCCATGGTTTTCTGAGCTGGAATGGAATTATCTTAGATTGGCCATTTCTTTTTAATGTAATGTGACTATCTTGCATGGCTGTCCCGTTCACATATTTAATAATAGTACTCAATATATCCAAACTGCATTCCAAACAGCAGTCACTGTTAGCTCTTCACAGATATTCCAATTGTATTTCGTTCAACAACAGTTCCATGTTTTTGTATGTTTCTTTCATATGTGCAGCATAACCAACAAGCACTGAAGAGCTTACATTGCAATTACCGTATGTAAAAACAAGATTTCTACAATGTGGAACATTGCAGGTTAAATTTTGTGATTAGAAGCCAGAAATCCATCAGATACACCCAAAAGTGTTCAGGAAGCAAAACCTTTGTCATCCAGTGTTATGTAAACATCCATTCACTATTACAGGATAAGGAAAGAAAATCATGCATTATTTTATTATTCTATTAAATACTGCTGAAGTTTGATTTTTTCATGTAGTAGCAATAAAAGCAAGAGGCTTCTATACATCCAAAATACTGAAGTTTGTGTGTGTGTGTGTATGCATGCATGCATGTGAGTATGTTTGTGTGTGCATGTGTATCTTCAATCCTTTGACTTCTACAATGTTTTTTAAAAAATATAATTGTCTCCATCTTCTCCCCGAGTCAGTAGTAAATTTAAATAAACAAGTAAAACAAGCTTAACCTATATTAATTTCACCATAGCCATTTTAGGCCTGTTCTATGCAATGCTATCTGCCTATCTGAGATCACTTGGTATGCAGTGCCATTCCTTCCCATTCTTAGTGAAGCACGGCAAGTAAAAAAACCTGAACTGATACCAGAACTTTTCTTGGCTTAGTTGAGCTCTTTCTCTCTCCCCCCAACTTCATCATATATGGCATATGTCTTTATAAGAAAGATTTATTTGTAAAACAATAAGCCAGTTAAATGAATCATGGTTTAACAATAAACCCATTTTCCTGGGTTCACACTATATCCTAAACCATAATTAATTATGTACATTGGTTAAAACTGCATAACTCTCTGAGCCAACTACATTGTAGTTTTTTTATAAACCCAGTGAAAAAATCAATGGTATATCAGCTTTGTGTCCAAAATGGTACAGCCCAAAAACAATTTTATCAAATGTATGCTGAAGCAATATGTAGAATGGCTCTAAATCACATGTATATACAAAGCCAATGTACATATAGACATAGCTGTCATTCAGTTAGATTCAAGCATGGCTTGAACATCAATTAATTAATTTTCAAATATGTAAGCTGACACTATATTTGAAGTAAAAATATTATAAAAAACTATGCTCATGGTCTGTTATAATTCTTTCACCTACAGATGGTCCAAGGAGTTGCAATCATTAGTACGGACATAGATATGAGGCCTAGTGGCTTTTTATTGGCAAGAAATTAGCCCTTTCATAGTAGAATCAAGAATGATTTCCATATGTGATCTGAGTTTCATTCCATATCAACAAAAACTATACTTTCCAATAAGGAATTGTGCATTCATCTGATATCAACCAACATTTAAATAATTATTAAAATAAAGAATCTGTATATGAATATCTGAAGCAAAAAAAAAAAAGAATGGTGCAAACTTACTATTTTTAACACTTTCTCATATTAAAAGCATACAGGCATTTTGTATTTTTATAATAATTTCTCAGATATCTCTTTACATAAAATGTTCCATCCATATCTTGAGAAAATTACTGATAAACTTTCTCAGTAGGTTTAATAGAACTGGATAGCACCCAACACAATGTTTTGACTCTTATATAGCTTGCTGAGTAAGACCCAATTTCGGGGTTCATATATCATTCTAAATCATAACATGGTTTGTTCATTTGCTGTTTAGTATATTGTGTGAACTGACGGTTATGATTAAGCAACATATAGCTTAGAAACAAGTCAGAATTTAGACTAGCATTTGCATTAGTCCCAACATGAATTAAAGAAGTTATATAAATCAATTTTTATCTTTAAAGATGGAAATTGATTCTAAGTTTCCAATTGAATTTATCTTTTTGTGATTCATGCGCTGCGCTAATAAAAAATAATAAAGGATTTCTTATTAGTAAATCAGAATTTAAAACTACTGGTTTCCTACAAAATGCTAAGACAAAGCATACATGCTACATTATAGCAAAACCAGAAATTAGCCTTAATAAGAATTTTAAAAACAAGTATTTTTTAAAGAAAAAAAATGGCACACCTTTTGTTCAAACTCAAAATATATTCTTCAAGAATTTTAAACTCCAGCTCCAGGTTTTCAAACAATCAAAGAGTTTGAACAGTTAGTTTAGACTACTTATTTCAATTCCATATCCAGTGCAGAAATCTAAATTAAAACATCGTTGATAGGAATCTATCCTCCATAAAGACACACCCAGTAAAGGCTCTCTCCTCACATTGCTGAAATCAAGTGTGACAGAAAATTGAATATGGATTCTGTTTAAGCATTGCAAGATCAATTCAGATTAGTCCTTTCACAATCCTAATGTTCACAGGCACCTGTTTCATAAGAGATTACCTACCCTCTGAACTTCTATTAGGAGTCTGCATCCAGCTAATGGACCAAGAGATTTTAATTAAAAAAATAATTGCAAAAACCTAGTCTGCTTGTTCCTGCTCAGAATAAACAAATAAGAGAACGTAATATCAGAAGAATGTATTGAAGAGCTGCCTTTTAAATGGACTAGCCCACATTCTTGCCATATCTGTATAACAGTAACAGATTGTTATGACCACCTATATAGAGTTCTATGTAAGAAACACCCAACCAGACCATTACATCTTTTGGTTGATTGGAGAAGTGGTGCACAATTTCTGAGTTACCAGGGATTTCTGCCTTCCTTAGAAATCATGTTCACTATTTTTAGATGTGTGAGATTATTCTTAAAAGCAGGGAGAAAAGGCACTCAGTATAAACTTAAGAGGCACGCTCTGCTTAATACTGTATATTCCCAGGCAGAACTTTGGCACAAGTAGATGTCAGAACTAAATCCATATTCAGAACCAACTCAACAGCAGAGGTCATTTACCTAAAAGCTTTACAACCTGTTTATTCTTTTAACAAGAGCCAGGTTGCAGATGTCAGTTCCTCTGTACCCATTCCATATGTTTTAACAGCTGCATTACAAGTGGAAATACCTCATTTCTATAGATTTTGGGCCAATATTAGCTAGTCACTGGTATAATTTCAAAGCATTTCATAGTATTTCACACGCCTAATGCCCCATTTTCTTTTTTAAAAAAGTCAACGATGCCAAAAAATTGAACCTTGTAGCCTGCACTGGATAGCAAGTGCTCTAGAACAGCTACAACTGATGATCCCCACCCTATCATACAAGCTGTGAAGGCACAGGGGGAAATGCAGCAATCTTTCCAAGGGGAGACTTTCCCCCCCTCGAGTATTAACTACTTTTCTTACCACACATTCATCTAAAGTTATCCCTTCATTAGGCAAAGTAAGACGGCCACTTCAGCAAGATCTTTGGAGAACCAAATTGTGAGCATTGTCCTGAATTCTTTAAGCTACATGGCTGTCCCCAAGTGGGGTACAGAACACTTTGAGGAGTTTAAAAAAGGGTTCATTATTGGTCAGGTTGGCTTCTGAATCATGATTGGGGAAAAGATGCTATATTATGCAGCAAAATATTTTGAACATGCCTGCACTGACCCCAGGTCTCTCTAGAGTAGAACACTCAACAATTGCCCAGTGTTTTGTTTTCCCTTGCCCAGGTGCAGCAAGCAACCTGGCATTCAGGAAAAGGAGGCCCGAATCTCTCTCTCTCTCTTTCTTTCTTCTTTCTTTTCTTTCTTTCTTTTCTCTCTCTCTGTCTTTCTTTCTTTCTTCTCCTCCTCCTAGCATAAAAAATAGGTGTGGAACTTTCAGCTGCTGTTTTGATTCATGCCAGGCAGTCTCTCAAGCCCTCCAGAAAAAGAAATGGAAAAATTGGGGAGCGCCTTTCCTAGCCGGCACCGGCCTAGCAGCGACTCCTCTCGTCCACCGCAGAGCGGCTTCCGGGAGTGCTGCGGCAAGAGGGCCCTTCCCTTAGACCGCTTCCTCCTGCTCGAGTGAAAAAGATTGTTCTCGGCTCGCTGCGGATCCTGAAGTTGTACATAAAAGGCATGGTGGAGGCGAAGAGGAGGAGGAGAGCGATCCCGAGGAAGATGGACCCGTTCAGCCATTCCATCCAAGCGAAGCCCAGCAAGGCCATGGCGAGCACGGCGAACACGAAGCACAGGCAGCTCGCCTTCTTCCTGCAGTTCGCCGCGCAGTTGCTGACGGGGCCGCCGCCGCCACCCAGCCCTTCGATGTACGTCTCCATTCCGACGCTCCGTATGGAGACAGTGCCCGAGGGCGTCTCCGCGCCGAGGCTTCGCTCGGATGAGAACTGTTGGCGGGACGGCCTGGCCACCGGCAAGAACAAATGTTGCGGGCGCAACTCGGGCAGCAGGGGCGCCCAGCCGCGCAGCTGAAGCAGGATCGCTTCGACCAGCTTGGTGTTGACCGGCAGGCTCTGCACTTGGCCCTCGGGCAGGGCCGTGCAGTGTCGGCACACGGGGCACGTGATGCAAGGAGCGGCGGAGCGACCGCCATCGGTTAGTTCAGGAGCGCCATAGCCGCTGAGGTTGCTGCTGGCCTCGCTCCGGCAGTGGGGCGAATGGTCTCCGCGCTGGTACAGCTCGCTGAGGCATTCCCGGCAGAAAGTGTGCAGGCACTCGAGCAGTTTGGGCGCGTGGCGCTCCAGGTCGAAGAGGTTGTAGCAGATCCGGCACTCGTACTCCTCGGAAGTGAGAGGAGCCTCCGGTTTGCTTGCGGGAGCCTTGCCCTTCGCCGGGTCTTCCCCGACTCCTTCCTTCTCGCCATCCTGAACCTGCTGGGTCCCTCCCTGTAGACTGTTAGTCTGGTCGCCGCTTTGCTGCTCCTCCTTGGCCATAATACCATCGCTTTATTTCAAGGGATCTTTTCCTTCACACCTCTTAAGCTTTTACTCTGCAGGATGGGCGGGTGTGGGGAGGAGGGGAGCGGCGGGCAAGGGAGTTTAGCCCTTTTGTTTGCTTGCTGGCGTTTCCTCAGTTCTTTTCTGGGTTAGCTCGGTCGCTTCTTGGCAGGAGCAGCCGGCCGCAGTAGTGCGTGCTTCGCCTCTCCCGCTGCTGCTGGCGACGGTGCAGCCCTTCTGGATGTCTTTGATTCGATGGTGACTCCCTTTTCCCTCGCTACTGAATGCTGTTTTCCAGCCAGGAACTGCCCTATGACGTGCGGATTCCCAGTGGTTGAGCTGCAAGACAGCGACCAGGGCCCCCGCCGACACCACTCCCTTCAAATCCGAGAGCATCCTTATGATCTCATTTCCTCAGGGAGGAAAGCCGGAAGCTGCCTAAAAACAAGGCAACAATTGGGATAAACACACACATCAAAGTGCACTCTGGTGCTTTTTTTAAAAAAAAAAAAAAAGTAATGGCTGCAATTTAGCGTAGAAATGCCTCTGGGTGCTGCTAAAAAGGCAAAAATATAAAAGTGTGAAACCGACTTTCCAATATAGGGTGGAAAATCTGATACCATTAGTACCGGTGCAGCAAATTCTGTCTTCTGGCCCACCTCCCCACTTCTGATGTATTTGGAATGCTTGCAAACTGCTTGGGAGCTCAATTTAACTGCATCTTAACTGTTGCAACCAATACTGCAGTCCTAGCTAGCATGACCCTTGGTCAGGCTTTGTTGCAGGGAATTCTGGAGTTTGCAGTGGTGAGATTCAAATTTTTTTACTACTGGTTCTGTGGGCGTGGCTTGGTGGGCGTAGTGTGGGCTTGGTGGCATGGCTCGGGCGTAGCAGGAGAAGGATACTGTAAAATCTCCATTTCCTCCCGATCAGCTGGGACTCGATCAGCTGGGACTCGGGAGGCAGAGAATAGATGGGGGCTGGGCAAGTCAGAGGTGGTATTTACCAGTTCTTCGAACTACTCAAAATTTCTGCTACCAGTTCTCCAGAACTGAATACCACCTCTGGGAATTTGACACTCAAATGCATCTGGATGGTACAAGTTGGCTTTTGAGCTTTAAAAGTCCTAAACACCATGGTATCCTTGCTCTGTGTATAGAGAGTAAACTGCATTGTTTTGTGCCCTCCTTTCTACAGAATCAATACCAGGCAATGCTGATTAGGGAGGAGAGATTGTGCCCTCAGCCACTACTCTGTGATATGCCCCCCCTCCACTCTGTGGGGTGCCTTAGGGTTTGATACTCTCTTCTATTCAACATTTACATGAAGTCACTAGATGAGTTCATCCATTGACATAGAGTGAGGTATTATCAGTGTAATAGATTATACATTTCTATCCCTGGCAAATTAAGTGATTTGCCCTGGATGATCTATTGGGTTTGGGGTTTTTTCCCCCCTTTCCTTCACTTATGAGTTGTTATTGATATGTATTTTGTGTTTGGGGGGCTGCACTAAGGGAGACTCATCCAATCTCATTGTACACATTGTGTGCATTGACAATAAAGGTTTGAATTGAATTGAACGGAGAATATAGAAAATATTTGTCAGAATATTCAATTCCATAAATTTTTGTTTGCTTTGTATCTTTCTGATAATTGTAAATAGGAAAACCATTGACAATTATGTCTCTTTCCATTGTTTTCATGATTTTATTTTGTATTCCCCTTGACAGAATTCCAATATTTTACAGTATGTTAATCATTTGTGTTTGTCTGTGATTTCTCATCTATAAAATGTGTCTTGTTTTGAGAGCCACAAAGATTTTTTCAGGTGAGCCAAGATTTGTATTTATTCTATATTCTTAATATGGCACATCTAACATAATGAATTTTAAAGTCTATATTAACCTTAACTTTATTACTTTATTGTACTACAAATATCCCTGCCACACAAATCCAAGTCATGTTCTTCTAATTCTAAACATTTTCTATTTCTCACCCACTCCTTCATTCAGACAAACAGCAAGCTGCAAAATACAATTCTAAATCAGATAAGCCCAACTTTTATCTTTCCTATGCATCTTGTATCATCTTATATTGTTAACTTATGGGTTTTTTTCCTTTGCCATACAAACTTAGATATATCCCTTGGCCACTGTTTAAATGCTGAGTCTGTTTTCAAAATGAGTATTGTTTGAAACAAAAGCATTATTCTAGGAAAAGCATTCATTTACATCACAGACATTCTCCTAAAAGTAGTTTCTTCCATCTTAACTGCATTCTACATCATAACTTTTTGAATATATATTTTTTGAAACAACATATAATTCATACTTGTCACAGTGATACCCAGATACTTTTTTTCCTCAATCTTAAAACCCATTTTCTTCATAATTTCTGTTCCTCTATTTTAATATTTTTGTCAAAATCTTTGTCTTCTGATTATTAATCCTGAAACCTGCTAATGCACCCAATTCTTTTAATTTTTCCATTTATGTATTTATTCCCTTTAGAAGATCCTCAAAAATAAACATCAAATCATCAGCAAATGTTATAAACTTAGAAATTTCATTTTAAAACTTTTACTTCCACAATTTTGTCATCTTGTCTTATATATCTATTTAATATTTCAAGAATTAAAACAGAGAAGAGACAATAGAAATCCCTATCTTTTTAAATTTTTTTTTGTATCTCACAGGCTTTTCTTAGAACACAATTGACAATTATTAGTGCTTGTGAAGTATAAGTTGATTTTAACCTGTTTAATAAAATTCTATTTTCAAAATTCATATCTTCTGAAAGTTTAAACAGAAAGGCCCCAGTTCATATTGTCAAAAGCCTTCTCTTTGTCTAAGAAAGTCACTGTTGTTTGATTTTCATTATGTAGTTTCAACTATTCCAAAATGCCCAACACATTTCTAATGCCATCCTTTTAAACTGTCCTTTAAGTAAAAACCCAGATTGATCCTCATGAATAAATTATCACAAAATTATTTTTAACCTCTCAGCCAATAATATTGACTATAATAACAACTTATAGTCATTATTCAATAAAGACATTGACTGATAGTTTTTTTTGTTAAAGTCAATGCCTGATCTGCCCTCTTATACTATGGCTATATTCATTTGGATGAGGAAAAGAGATAATGTCTTTATTAATGTCTATCTTCCATCTGCACAAACTGTCAATGGCATTAGCTCTGCTGGGAACTAATAAGATTAACTTGTATTATGATAAATTCTCCCCAGACCTTTTGCATTTTGTTGTGCAATTTTAATTCAAGGTGTGAATCTGATGTATCTTGTTTTTTAAAAAAAAAAAAATTAAGGAGGAAAGAATAATGAATCCTGCTAAAAATTGTTGACAAAGGAAAGGGAAGGTCTATGGAGATTCTCAGTCATCCAGATCATGGTTGTACCAAAGTTGCTTTTTCAGAAGGCAACTGGACTTTGTTTTTCCTTGAAGACATTCCGCTTCTCTTCCAAGAAGCTTCTGAAGTTCAGAACTGAAGAAGCTTCTTGGAAGAGAAGCGAAATGTCTTCAAGGAAAAACAAAGTCCAGTTGCCTTCTGAAAAAGCAACTTTGGGTCAAAGGGAGGGTTTTTATGGCACTAGTTAACTCCACAACTGCACACTCCTTTGTATTCCATGCAAGACCATAGAGCCATGTTTAACCCCTTTTTGCGAGGCCAGGTGAATGGGGCCCTCATCTGTGGGGGAAGAATATTATCTTTATCCTTTTTTCAACAACTGAATCTTCCATCTAAATAGTATGTATATGTTGGTTGTTCTTAGCTGATTATATCAATACAATAAAAAAAATATGTAGATACTCAGGTTGCAAGTAACTGTTTGAGGCAGTTACATTACTTTCAATGGATTATTTCTAAGTTCGTAAAAGTGCCAGAAGTAGAATTGGCAAATAGTAAAAGTACTATTAATAAATACATGTGGATACCCATTGAGGAAGCCATTCTGCATGTAAAGTGATGCTATTATTATGCATAAATGATTAAAAATAGAAGTCAGTCAGTACAATCTATAAAAAGTCCCATTGTAAATTATTCAGAGTTCTGAGTAGCGGTCAGAAAATGGCCATACCACAGCATCTTTAAAAAGGCCATTAAACTGAAACATAAAGTTTAAAGAACCTCCCAGAAGTCTTGTTAGCTTATCCAATAAGTTAATATCTCTGTAGAACTAATAGTCAATGCTGGTATGAAATGAAAATTATATGTGTGTGTTTTTCTTTTAATCTATTGAAACCTCAGACTGACCAAGTTTTGCAGACACCTAAAAATCTAAATAGCTAAAAATAATAATGTAGCAAGTGTGAATCCTGGTGACATCAGTTTGACTGTGGAAAACTCTTTTGCATTTGGAAGGAACACAAACTATTTATAATGCTGTTATATTCAAAGCACAGTTAACTATATATTAATTCAGTTAATCCATTATGCAGAACTATAACAGTAGCTTGATTGATTGATTTGGCTTCCCAAGCTGTGGGAATGCAGGTACTATGATTTATAAAACATGATCTACTATGTTTGTAAATCAACCCAATTGTGGTTTATGCAATAAAATATTGATTCAAGTCAGTTTTGAACAATTGTGAGTGAGCTAGGCAGGATGTACTGCATTCTAAAAGATGAATGAGGTGGGCTGCCCTTCTTTAAAATCATATTTTCTTCAACAAAATTTCAAGTAATTTTAGATCAACAAAATAATATGATTTTAATAACAGAATTGGAAGGAGCCTTGGAGGTCTTCTAGTCCAACCCCCTGCTTAGGCAGGAAACCCTATACCATTTCAAATAAATGGTTTTCCAATCTCTTCTTAAAAACTTCCAGTGAAAAAGTCAGGTTTCCCAAAACTGGATCTGTGAATTGGAATGTAAGAAAAGATATAATTCTTGTAATTTAAGTGAATAATAAGAGAAATATGATTATGGGTATCAAGTTGCAGTATAACTGTCAGTCCCATGCTGTCTTGTGCAAACATCTGGGGTGACAGAAATTGTGCCCCTTTCAACTTTTGTAAAGATATCTAGTCTGAATTGTTCGACATAAAACCCAAAATATATGCTTATTACACTATCCGTAGTGGTGGTGACTCTGCAGAAATCTCCCATTAGATTTAAGAAGACCTTCCACAAAACTAATGGCAGTAATTTTTTTTCAGCAATACTTCTGACAACTATGTTTCATCTTTTTCAAGGATAATCAAAACCAGAGGTGGTCTGCTGCCAGTTCGGACTAGTTCACCTGAACTGGCTGTTCTCATTCTGCATGGTTCGGAGAACTGGGAAATCAGACCACCAGCTGGCCCACCCCCGCCCGTTTTTCAGGCCGTTTTCGGGCCATTTTCAGACCATTTTCCCAGCCAAAAACGGCCTGACACGGCCCGAAAAATACCCCAAAACCAGGCCGGTTTTAGGGCCATTTTCAGGCCTGAAAAAAGGCCTGAAATCGGCCCAAAAAACACTCAAAAAAGCTGGCTGTGAGAGGAAGAGAAGCCAGGTGAGCTGGACCCAGACATGTCCCGGGTCCCCTCATCCCAGAAGCAGCAACCTCGCACTCTTCCCCTCTGGCCAACTCTATGCCACTTGTGTGGGTGGTACCTGTATGGTACAGGCAGGGTTGGGGAGGGAATCCAGAGGTCTCCAGTGGGCGGGGGGGGAGGAAAGAAAGACCCAACCTCTGTGTGTGTGTGTGTGTGTGTGTGTGAGAGAGAGAGAGAGAGAGAGAGAGAGAGAGAGAGACTGAAAGCTGGCTGCAAGAGGAAAAGAAGCTGGGTAAGCTGGACCCAGATGCTTCCTGGGTCCCCTCATCCAAGAAGCAGCAACCTTGCACTCTCGCCTCTCTGCTAGCCCCCTTCTTCGCACAGGATCGCCCAGCAGTGGAGAGGGAGAAGGGTGCGGTGTTTCTGTGTGCTCCCATTTCTGTGTGGCACTCTTGCCTCAATGCTAGTGGCTGCCGCTGCCCCCTTCTCCCTTTCTGTCTCCACTGCTGGGTGATCTTGTGCGAAGAAGGGGGCTAGCAGAGAGGAGAGAGTGTGAGGTTGCTGCTTCTGGGATGAGGGTACCCGGGAAGTGTCTGGGTCCAGCTTACCCCAGCTTCTTTTCCTCTCACAGCCAGCTTTCCCAATCTAGCTTGACGCAGTCTCTCTCTCACACACACATGCGTGCATGCACACACACAGAGCGGTTCAATCTTTCTTTCCTCCCCCCCCCCCCGGAGACCCCTGGATTCCCTCCCCAACTCTTCCTGTCCCATACAAGTACCACCCACACAAGTGACATAGAGTTGGCCACAGTCACTCAGTCACATGATCCCACCCAGCCAGTCATTAGGGCAAAGAACCGGTTGTTAAAAAATTTGGAGCCCACCACTGATGAAAACACTGGTTCATGTCATGGTGTGCCATGTATCCTCTAGGCCCCCATTCTGCAATATTCTCAATAACATCTTGATTATGATGTAGTTGATTATCCCACCTTGGGCATATTATCAACATTAGAGTTTAATTACAACTTTGAGAAAAGGTACTTAATAGAAGCCCGGTTTGGTCTTACCTAAAGCCCTGGAATGCTAGCCAGTCTTATCTCTGCTTAGTGTCACTTATGGACATGATATTATGGTAAAAGAAGTAGTTGAGTTGGGAAGGCAAAAAATCATTTTCTATCCATCTGGTATACATTCTGTCTCTTCTTCCTCTTCACGCAATGTGCAAAAGGGCCTATGCATTATCATAACATTTAACTATTTTGCTACCAAATAAGAGAGTAAAGAATACAGCCAAGCCATTAGTAGCTTCTAATGCTATGATCAAAACCATTTTACAGATATTTCTTTTTTCTCCTTAGTAGATTTTCTTGAGAAAAGAAACAAAAATATAAGTAATGAGAAAACTTAGAGAATTACAAGTGGAAGACAAATCTCATGTCTTTTAAGTTCCTTGAATGAAGCAAACCAATAAAAAATCTCACTTAGAAGTCTTTTGTCAAGACTGTCCTGTTCAAGGCTATATACAACCTGCCCAGAAGCTATGACAGATTGTTGCATGGTGGAATTCTGTTCGAGGGTTATATTAGAGAAAGCAATGACAAGTTAATATAACAACTACATTAGCCAGTAAACATGATACAGTCTAAGTTCCAAAGGAATTAAGAGTTATCATCAGTAGCCAAGATTCCATGGGCCAATACTATATTAAAGGCCAGGCGAGGTTGTTGTTAAAACTTCATCAATCACCCCAATAAGAAAATTACCAGTATTTACTACAAAATTGAAAATGAAGAATTAGACAAGCACTTTTTCCATTATTGCCACACTCAAAATGTAAAGTTATAATATTGGAGCACCAAAGGAAAATATACTGAAGATAAAACATACGGATCCTGTATTGGTATTGTTGTTTTGCATTTTTTTAATAAAAGCAATAGTTCCAAGATCCTGAAACTTACATATCTTATGTAAGAAACAGAATTTGTGAGTGCATGTATACTTTATTTATTCCAGGTTCACAAAAGAGCATACCCAAAAAACTATTAATACATTTCTGGAGAATTATCTCATTCATAGGAAATAAGAGCTGTATTAGAAGCAGCAGAAAATCCTCTTCTGTTTGTTTGTTTGTTTGTTTTATTTATTTATTTATTTATTTATTAAATTTTTATACCGCCCCCTCTCCCGAAGGACTCGGGGCGGTGAACAGCCAAAATTAAAAACACACAATACAAATATTAAAATACATTAAAACGAAATTAAATTATCTTTGGCTTCTCCAATTTAAAACCCCTTACTCATAAAATTCCCCAATTAATTTTTTTTAATTTTTTAATTAATTTAATTAAAATTTTAATTAATTTAATTTAATTAATTTTGTTTGGGGATAGAACATACCAAACCAGGAATATTAAAATTGTCTCAGTCCCGTATTAAGTCCTGAATTCCTAGTTCTATATAGGAGTGGAGTGGAGTGAAAAACATTTACAATTTTGTTCTCAGTACAAATAAAAATGGTCCTGGAATATCTCAATTTCCAGTGACTTTAGTTTTTGTGAAAATGATATGGAAGTGGTTTGCCATCATCATCTTTGAGGATTGATAGATAAAATATCCTTATCCAAATTGTAAATTAGTCCCATTAAGATTCCAGGTCCAGATGAAGTCCTGTCAGCAGTGAAGATACATCTTAAATGAGGCAATTCTATTCCTATTTATGTGGGAATCCATTTCTCTTGTATCACAGTGGAATTTAGCAATAGCACTTAGACTTATATACTGCTTCATAGTGCTTTTACAACCCTCTCTAAGGGTTTACAGAGTCAACATATTGCCCCCAACAATCAGGGTCCTCATTTTACCGACCTCGGAAGGAAGGAAGGCTGAGTCAATCTTGAGCCTGATGAGAATTAAACTCGCAGTAATTGCAGGCAGCTGGCAGCTAAATGCTACTTTAACAGCAGTTTAGTCCGCTGCGCCACTCGGCTCTATTTACTTCTCAGAACATTCCCTATTGGTCATTTACAGATTCTTATCAAATCACCTAGTTATTGCTGAGGTACTATAATTCCTATATTCATTATTGTTGTATTGGTACAAGCAACGCCAAGTGTCTGGTGATGCTAGGGAGACACCATAAGGGAATAATGAGAAAATGTCCCATGTTACTGCTATGTAATATTGTACAATGCCATATTTCTCATGGAACAGGCAGTTTTGAAGCAGAAAAGACTTCACTAACCTGCCATTCTCAACTTCTGAAATGGCCATGTCACATGTTTTTCCCTAAAACATTCAGAGAGCATCAAAGAAGCCTGCCCAGGAATCAGATGCCTTGGTAGTACAGGGGTTTAAGGCACCCTGTTATTAAGCTGGTTATTAAGACCAGCTGCCTGCAATTACTGCAGGGTTCGAATCTCGCCAAGGCTCAAGGTTGACTCAGCCTTCCATCCTTTCTAAGGTAGGTGAAATGAGGACCCAGTTTGTGGGGGCAATAAGCTGACTTTGTATAAATATACAAAAGGATGAAGGCTATTGCTGAGCACATTGTAAGCCGCCCTGAGTCTTCGGAGAAGGGCAGCATATAAATCAAATTAAAAAAAAAAAAAAGATGCAGGAACAGTACATCAAAAATGTGCGAAAGAAGGTCTGGTATCTCCATAATTCTTAATGTCACTCTAGCCCAGTGTTTCTCAACCTTGGAAGCTTGAAGATGGGTGGACTTCAATTCCCAGAATCCCCCGATTCTGGGAATTGAAGTCCACCCATCTTCAAGCTTCCAAGGTTGAGAAACACTGCTCTAGCTGGTAATGAGACAACATAGGATGCGGCCCAGTGAGCAAACAGGAGAACGACCCATGGATTGAAGGTCCACAAGGTAGAGGCGATGGAGACCATCACCAAATGGAGGCCGAAAGCGAGCCATTCCCAGGGAAAGACTTTCTGCACAAAGTTTTCCCAGCTTCTGGCAACGCGGCGCAAACTCCGACTTTGTAGCCTTCGCCCATCCTTTGCCCTCAAGTGCATCGTTCGCTCTCCCTGCTTGCTCCGACAGAGGTCGCTGTGCAGCCACTTCGTGCGCCGGGGCCAAGGCAGGGCAGCTGCCGGTGGTTTTTGGGTGGCGAGGGTGAGTTGAATTGGGCCACGTTGCAGATGATCCCCGCGCTCCTTGCACAATGGAGACAGAAGGGGCGACGCTGCCAGCATCGAAAGCGGCCCGGGCTTCGTGCATCAGGATAATGGAACCTGGGCCAAAAAGCGGCCCGAGCTGCCTCGGAGAGCACAATTCCGGGCTGCAACCGCAGCAAGTCTGGTGCTCATTTCTCATCGGAGCAGCGGAGGAGTTTCCGGCCGAGTAGATGCAGATCCGGAGGCCGAGCTCGCCTTCAGGCTACTCAGGTATAAACATCTCCCTGCTTTGTTTTTCTATTAGAGCTGCAGCCGTTGCTGTCATCCCCGCGGCTCTTCTCGGCTCGCTCGCCCATCGCTTCGTGATGACGGTTCGCCTCCCTGCTGGTCTAGCCCGGGGAATAAAGGAATAAGGTTGCTAAAAAGCCGAGGATGGAGTGATCAGGGACTGCTTTCCCTTCACCTTCTTGAACACGGATTTGATGCTCCCGGATTTTAACCGGACGGCTCTCCAGCGCGTTTTCCGGCCCGTCGTCCTGCTGAGGGCTCGATGGATGTCCTCGCGGTAGCCCCACGTGGCACTAGATCGCAGCCAGCAGCTGGGTGATTATTTCATGTGGCTCCTGCCAAATTGTTCCTACGTGCCAATCCTTCCTTCGTCTTCAGCAGGGGTGGGGTGGGGTGGGGGGAGCCTTAAAGGACAAGGCATTGGTTTGAGCACCGGGGCAAGGTTTTGATTTTACAGTCGCCATGCCTCATTTCCTGTATGGAAGTAGTGCTTCCAGACATACTAATCTAATTTAAGTGTTTAAAATCATATAGCAGTGTATGTTGGGGGGTGGGGGGGGATGGCAAAACGTATCATAATGGTGAGAAAATTAAAAATGGGAAATGACATTATCTAGATCGCAGTTACATTTTCTGAATGAAATTCATAAAATCAAGGAAATAGGAAGGCTCATTTTAGACAGTTGTATCCAGCCTCCAATTTAGTGCAGAAAGAAACATCCTAATAAATGTCTAGACATCCAAGAATCCAGCATTTCTTTTCTGACCATTCAGAAGTTGTATTCTAATAATCCAGTATCAGAGAACCAGAGAGATTCATACCTTGGTTTAGGAAATCTGGGACCTGAGTTTTCCTCGGTGACATTGCGCAAATCCAAAATATTGCCTGGAAAACTCCATGGGTTTATTCATGTAGTTGCCATGAGTCAAGACTGTCTTAAAGGGAGGAAATGAAGAAAAAAAACCTCTTAAGATTATTACATCAGATTCTGGATTATAATGGACAGGTCATGGTCTATATGATATTCCCTTCAGATGTTTGAAAAGTGTGATCATAGCCTCCTTTGATCATTGTTTTCATACATCCATTTCTCAGTTTCTCCTAATATAGTTTAATTCTGGGAAGATTTTTAAAATATATTTTTAATGTTCAGTTGGACTTTTCCATGTTACACAACTTGGAGTGAGAGAGAGAACAGGCCTTGACCATATTCTGTATAACACTTCCTCGTATGCTTAAAGAGTGCTATCATATCCTCCTCAGTTATCTTTTCTGAAAGATAAACATGATGCAAATATTAATTTAGTTCACTGTAGTTCACTTTCTCCATCATTTGGTTAAATGATGACCATCTTCAGGTCAGTGTAAAACCAAATGGATACCACCTGTTGCCGATGCCAAATTTCCTCTTGTCTCTGTTGCATCTATTCTGAGTTACGATCAAGTGATGAGATTGAGGTGATTGGCTTTCTTCTCTGGCCTTGCTGCTGCTCCCCCCAACAGCCAATTAGATTTGAGACATGATGTTCAATGGGTGATTCTCCCTTATAGTAGCCTAGGTGCGGTAGCCCATAGAGATGGATCCTGTCATTATTGTGCAACTTACTACAGAATGGGATAAATCACATCACAGTAATTAGCTACTGATCAAACACTTCTCTTCAAGGGAAGAGCTAAGAGAATTATTGAAACTGGTAAGTATGAGTATATTGGCCAATGTAACAACACTACAGGTCAACATCCTTATTTCCTCACAATGCGGTGAGAAAAAGTTGTATGATAAAGGTACTGTATCCACTGTTGCCATTTCAGATGCAATTGAACTGATGTGCAAACAAACAAAATAATGTTCAAATAAAATACTGCAGACGCATATCTTTTCCCTACCATGTTGACAGCCTGGAGAGAAGTTGATGGGCTACAAGATTCTGGATTTCCATCTAGTTACTAAAAAGTGCTCATAGGACATTCTGCATTACCTGGAGAGATATTTCTAAGGATTCCATCTTTTACCAGTCCTATTCAACACCTTGTAGACAACCTATCACTGGTCAGTTAATTGATTTATACCTCAAATCTGTTACTGGTAGTCCTTGCTTAACAACCAATCACTTAGCAACCATTCTAAGTAACAACAGATTTCCTACTTACAACCGGTTTCTGGAGTTTTGATGGCTGCACATCAGAGGTGGGTTTCCGCAGGTTCTGACCAGTTCTGGAGAACCGGTAGCGGAAATTTTGAGTAGTTCGTAGAACCGATAGTAAAAATTCTGGCTGGCCCTGCCTCCCAAGTCCCAGCTGATTGGGAGGAAATGGGGATTTTTCAGTAACCTTCCCCTGGAGTGGGGTGGGAATGGAGATTTTACAGTATCCTTCCCCTGCCATGTCCACCAAGCCACGTCCACCATGCCATGCCACGCACACCAAGCCACACCCACAGAACCGGTAGTAAAAAAATTTGAAACTTACCACTGCTGCGCATGTGGGCACACACACACTGCAGTCACATGACCGCATTTCCAGGCGCTTGGCAACCAGTTAACCTTTACAGCTGATTGCAAATTTCCATGGTCACATGACCACAATTTACAACTTTTTTTTTTTTTTTACTGGTTTCCAGTTTTTCTGGCTGGTTTCCTGCAGAAAAATGTCCATAAGAATACATTGATTCATTTAATGAATGTGGCATTTGCTTAACTGTCACTTGATGACAGTGGTGTTTGGTTAATGATTACTGCAAAAAAGGTCCAGTCCCATGGGTGTCTTGACTTAAAACCGCCATGACTTATAAGGGATATTCTGGGATCCATTACTGTCATACTTGAGGACAGTATTTGCCTGTACTGTTTTTTCCTTTCCTTTTAGAAGGTGTAAACTTCAGGAAAGTGAAAACTCTGCAGTAAATTGTATTTAAATAGAAGGAGAATGGTACTTTCACTCCTTGTCCCCAGCATTTACTGAACTAGGAACAAGTAACAAAATCCATTTTAATCTGTGGGTTTTGCTGCATGCCTAATTATTTCTACTATGCCCTGCTTCTGCTTTCAAATGGATCAGCCTTACTGGCCAATTATTCTGAAAATTGTGATGTCTTAGATTTTTAAAGAGCCATGGGTTCAGGAAAGCTATTCTACTGATGTTTTACTTTTTAAAGCCCTAAAATATATCCAATGTAATGATGTAGTGTTCTTTCCCATTCAAAAGAAATTAAAATATAATGGCCTTTGATACAAATACAGTATAACAAGAGTTGGAAGGGATCTTTGAGGCCTTCTAGTCCAACCCCCTGCTCAAGCAGGAGACCCTGTACCATTCCAGACAAGTGACTGTCCATTCTCTTCTTACAAGCCTCCAATGATGGAGCACCCACAACGTCTGAACTTTTTACAATTTAGGAAAGTGAAGAGCATAAAGCTGCTTATACTGAGAGAGGTGGTTTGCATATCGTTTTGTTTTTCATGTTATTTTTCATGTATAGCTGACTGAGTCATAATCTAAAAGTTTGCAGCTACACTCTAGAAATTAAAACCAAAGAGCTGAGAACAGCTTGTTATTTGTTTCCTGATGTTGTGACCTAGGCTTTCTGAGTCATTAAAACACACGAACAGTCCCAAAAACCTCTTTTATTGCAACAGCTGTGAATTAGTTCATTCACAGCTGAGTCCCAATTAGTTGCAAAAAGTCCTTCGGGAGAAGTCCTTCAGAATAATCACCAACCTTTATCTCCCTTGACATTGCCAAAGACCTACTTGGCAAAGCCACACTGATTCCAGAATCAAACAGAGATGCCGACTGGGAACAGAATTAACGATGTTGCTTTCCTGCAAAGTGCCCATGTGCCTTTGTCCTCTTTTAAGCCTTATGGGAGGGGCCAATCATCTCCAGGCTTTACTCCCAAGTTGTCCCTTTTGTTTTAACTGTTCGTGCCTTCTGGCAGCTCTATGCATGCACGCATTAGGAACAGGCTCCTTCTGTTCCTCTGCCTCTCTGCTGTCTGACTCTGTAGGCTCCAGAGTCTGTGCATAACTCCCAGATGGCCCTGGCCTCATCTCTGCCTCCGACGCAGAGCCCTCGTCTGGGCCTTCCCCAGACTCCAGGACTGGTCCATGTTCCTCCCCAGCCTCCTCACTGTCCGACTCCGCTGCCAGCTCCGCAGGCTGCTGGCAGACCACAACACCTGATTCAAGTTCTGAACACCAACTTCAAATAAATTAAAACAGGTGAGGAAAAGTGTAGGAAAGATAATGAGAGCATTGGAGGAATCCCACAAAATGATATTGGTAGTCCAACCTTAAGAAGAAAAAAAAGGAGAGATATTTTGGCATAGTTCAGTTATGTGGAAGGATATAAAAAGATGAAATGATCAAGATCTTTCTTTAGTTCCAAAATGCAGGACATTGACTCAAATTATGGGATGGCAGTTTCTGATTGGTAGGAAAAACTGTCTAACTAAGAAAAAAAGATTACATTTCTTTAGTTTCCCAGGAGTCTTTCATAATCACATATATCATCAGGTGGTATCAAATTCCATTGCATAAAGGAAGCCATTGCACAGAATTTATCTGCACATTTATCTTTTAGATCAGCCTTTCTCCTGCCAATTATCCTTTAGACAACCTGGGCTACATTTCCATCAACCCATGCCAGAAATGATGAGAACTAGAATCCAATACATCTGGACAGTACCAGGAGGTTACATGGTACTGATTTTATTTTTAATATAGGGAAAAATTCAAGTTTTTTATTGCTAAAAAATTAAAATTCTTTGTAACTTGATCACATTTTAAAATAAATCATAACCTACTGTTCTTATAAAATGTTCTTATCCATATAAGCAATTATTTATTGCTATTTCACTGGGCATATCATGCAGTCTTTGCTAGGGAAGCATGCAAAGGAATCATTTATCATTTGGGCTGATAGCTCCCACAATTTATCTCTTTCAAATTGAAAAAAGTTGGTTCCATATGTTGCAGAACTACTTGGATATACCGGTTTAGCAATTCAGTGCAGCAAAGAAGTTATCATTTGAAAGATGATATTTCGGGGTGATGATCTCAGAATCAGACTCTTTTTCATGGATTTAAATAAGAAATAATCCATGCATATATGTGGAACTCCCATTTTAATCTGTGTGAATGCACAAATTGCAAATGGCAGGAAAACAAGGTAATGGAAATTCTGTTAAGATGACAATAGCACGGTTCAGTGTTTCCAGTGCCATTGCTAAGCAACTATGGATTACTGGCAGCAATCAGTTACACATTTCAGGTCTGCTTCTTTAACTCCCAATCTGGCCGTTCTTAATCATTCTTCCCAAATGTATCAGATGGAGGAAGGAGACAAGCACAGCTAAACCAGTATATCCAAGTAGTGTATGATTGGTGATTGCTATGCTATTTAAAATGGTCTATAATGTTTAGCAGCAGAGGATGTTGTCTTTATCAGAAGTGTTAAAATTCACAACTCCAGTTTGATCAGTGAAATGGGACAGTAAAAAAAGAGTAGATTCTACTATTACGGAGAGAAAGGACATAGCAACTGCTGGCAGAAGACAACAAAGGATTGGAAGAGAAAACTACATGTCACAAAATGTGCCTATTGCTTCTTATTCTGACCTGTTGCCTTGAGGAGCAATGAAGGATTCTCTATCCTTATCACTATGGAAAACTTCCAAGCCAACTAGCTTTCAGATCCTGGTAGTGCCATTTTGCTTTCTCTCTCAGCAACAAAATAGTCCTTTATGCTGGGCAATTGGCTTTGGGACAGCTTCTCTTAATTTGCTGAAGCAGTCATGTGGCTGGAGTTCCTTAGGATTGGGGAGATGAAGGGCATGTGCTACTATAATAGCTTTAGGGATTGCTGGGGCCCAGCAGTTTCAGGTTACAACCAGCCTCAAAATCAATCAAGGCATCTCAATTTCCAGGTGTTCTTTTATGCCCCTCAAGTGAGGAAGAGATGGTATGAGTCAGTTTCAACCCTGAGCTACAAATATTCTTCTTTATTGGTACCTCATGTTAGTTAATCCATTAATTGTGTAGGAAGGATGTCTGTTATTTGTAATAATCCTTTGAATTGGAAAACAAGTCTAAGTGGTTTATGTAACTTGTATGAAGATATTTGTAAATGACATATATTCACATAAATAACAATTTGGACAAATGATACTAATTTTGTAATTTGCATCATTTGTATAATTACTTCATTAAGCAAGTGACATTAATTACTGCCAAGATTTGGTCTATTGTATGCAATACTTAAAGGTGGCTCAATGGCTAAGATGCTGAGCTTGTCGATCAAAAGATCAGCAGTTCGAATCCCCAGTGCCACCCCTCTCAATAAAGAGACGGTGGGGAAAGGAAGCAGCCAGGCTGCTGTTGCCATTGGGGTGGGATGGGACGTGTTGGGCCACGGGACGCGTGTCTTACCTCTCCAGCACCATCACATTCCTCCCCTTTCTGTCCAGGGAGACACATTGTAGAAATAACTTTCTCGCGAGTTCAAGGAGTTTGGCTGAACTCATGAGAAAGTTTTTTCTACAACGTGTCTCCCTGGACAGAAAGGGGAGGAATGTGATGGTGCTGGAGAGGTAAGACACGCGTCCCGTGGCCCAACACGTCCCATCCCACCCCAATGGCAACAGCAGCCTGGCTGCTTCCCTTCCCCACCGTCTCTTTATTGAGAGGGGTGGCAGGTGGGGTGGAAGGAAGTTTTACCATAAGCTACTGTGGTTATTTAATTTGATTATTCAAAAGAATTCCTTATCTTTCAATTACTAAATCACCTGATTTAAAAAAAAATCTCAGTTATGGTACAAGAGAATGTGGTTTTACTGGTTGCATGCAGGATTCAACAATGACTTGCTCCACATGCCGATAACTAGGCACAAGGTAGCTCTCTTCAAAAAAAAAAAAAAACTCTACCTTGCACAGGAGAAAAAAGGGTGAAAGGGCAGCCTGAGCAATAAATGATTTCTTCCCTCAGTCATACAGATAGGAATGGGTGGAGGCTGCCTGCTGGGTGGTGTGCTGCCAAAAATAAGAATCAGTCTAACACCCTAGATAAAATCATTCTTGTTACCTAAACTTAAGAAGAGTTTGTACTCCTTTGCCAAATCAAGGAATAAGCTACTTTTTAAATTTTTGCTAGGTGATCATTTTTCAGCATAGTTCAATTGAAACTGATTGCTGATTCTATATTACAAACATACATGAAACGTTGATTAGCAAGTTGGGGATTAGAGTAATAAAAATTGAAATATAAATACAAATACAAAAATGCATCCAAACTATTGGGAAGAAGAGTCTGTCAGATATACAGTATAAGCTGCAGATTGCTAACCATAACTGATGATTGTACAGTTGGTGGCATCAGCAATAGGACTTGAGAGCCAAGCTTTCTACTGTGGGGGAAAAAAAACACCGCTTGACACCATCATAAGAATAGATTTTACAAGAGTAATTACCTCTGTCCTATTGGGAGCAATGAATGCATATACAGTAGGTGATTGGAGTAAAGAGAATATGCAGGAAGAAAGAACCATGTTCACAACTGATTAAGCATAAATGTCAAAAGTTAATGAACAAGCTAGTTTGGAAAATATCTAAATAGAGAACATTGGAGTAAAACCTTTGGTTCAAAATGAAATGAAATGAAACAAACAGCTGAACAACTTTATTATTCAAGGTTAAAAGGCTATAAACGTTAAATGTTAAAACATTTTGATACAAGGTGCCTAAAATGTGTGTATGTATAGAAATGCACAAATGTACTTAAATCCAAGAAATAAAGTAATGTTAACACAATTTAAATTAAAGGCTATTTTCAAAACTTTTACATTGGAAATAAATGTTCAACTAGTGACGATTTTAAGCATCAACTACAATGAACTACAATGGTTAGCACGACAAGCGTATATAGTTAATAACCTCAAATGGGCTAATCTCTATATAAAATGGTCTAAGTAGGACCCGGTATTATGAAATATACATTTGGAAGTTTATATTTTGTATTAAGAATCCAATGAGATTTTCCTCCCACATTATGACACATATAGTCTCCCCATTATTGTTTATACTTTGAATAAGAGCTATACCAGGCTTCTATACCTATCCAGACTTCCATTGTATACATTGGAGACTAGCTATCCTTCCCTCCCTTATCCAAATTCATATCTCAGCTATAGGATGGAAGAAAAAAAGGTTACAAATGTGAAGATCATCTGGAAGACACAGATCATATAATGTCACATATCTACAAACTTTTCTTTGGGAGTTGCCTAAACCCTCTGGAAATAGTTTATAAAATATGTTCATGGATTTGGTAGCTAGAAAACCATTGTGGCATAAAGTGTCAGATAACCGTCTCCTGTAAAAATAATTAAGTATATTTCAGGTAATCATATTTTTGCTTGACACATATCATGTCTTTTATCAAGGAACTCAAGGCAGCTTATAGTTTTCATTTTAACCCCATAACAAAACTTAGGAATTAAAGTGGCTGAAATAAAACAGCAGACTCAAAGTCACCTCGGATGTTTCCATAAATAAGACTTACCCATATTTTTGGGAGTATAAGAGGCACTGGAGTATAAGACTCAGCTTAGTTTTTTGGGAGGAAAATAGGGAAAAATTGTCTACCAGGTATTCATTTAGCTAGTGTCCTTAGTCTGGTTAGCTTCAGCACATTAGTTTGCTGTTTTTTATCCCCTGCTTGGAGATAAAAAACAGCTTCTAAAGCACAACTGATCTTTGGAGAGAGAAGCAATGGGAAAAGCAGGCAAACCATGGAGATCGCTTCACTCGCTAGTGTCTCGTTAGGGCTGAAAAAAAGCTTCACAGCTGAGAGTAGGAGGGAGCAGGCAAAGCATAGATTGCTTCACTCGCTAGCAACTCGTTATATCTGAAAAAAAAACTTCAAAAAAGCTACATTTGGAGTATAAGATGCACCCAAATTTTCAGCCTCTTTTAGGAGGGAAAAAAGTTCATCTTATACTCCGAAAAATACGATATCTGAAATCTGGATTTCTCCAGTCCTAGTTCACTACTTTAACTACTATTTCACACATTAAAGCACACAAAAATCTGGCAGTTTGTCAGCTTGGTAAGGTTGAGAGCTCTTATTTCTGCTTGTCTTACTGATCCCAGATGATGGAGAGAATCTATTCCATATACACTCACAACTGTTTTGTAGATGACATTTAAATTAATTACAGTGCAACACTCACACTTTGGGGTATGGAGTCACTCTGCAGATCATGGTGAGAAGGGCCAATATTCACTGTCATCAAATGTAGTGATTGCTATTACATTGCCACTACATTATTTTAAAGGAACCAATTCATGGTCAATGCAGCTGTCAAAAGATGCTAGTCTTGACAGCTGTTTGATAGATTGCATACGTTGAATTCCAGTTGCTAGGAAGTAACAATGGAACGCAATAATCCCTCTCTTTCTCTCCCTGTCTCGCCTACATATACACCTACACACTCTTGTCCACGAAAGTGAGTTCCTGGATGCATCTGGTTCTTCAGGAATGCTGAACTCCATGAGCCATTTATCTGCTCCAGCAGACCTGTTCTTATGCTACTTTATACTAGATTCCTAGTATTTCTGAGTAGTCAGAGTAATAAAAGATAAATTATTGTTTTGCACTAGTTATACCTTTCATCCTCAGAATTCATCATCTATTAACATATGAATGCTAATTGGTTGAGAAGGTGCTAGTGAATTAGAGTTCGTCAGATATAGTTAATACTTGTATCATACATGTAATTCAAAATGCTTGGTTCAAAACTGCAACCAGGGCATTCTTAAGATTCTGAGGAGGGAGAGAATATTCATTTAAATTCTTCTATCTCACTGCACCTTATTTCAGTCTAATTTTTGCCATTGTAATTGACAGAATATGGGATAAACTGAAATAGCATTGCCATTATATTTTAGCTAAATGATTGTGTTGCCTTGAAAGAAAAATATTGATCCATGTGATTATTTTGAGCACTAAATTATAATTTAAATGGCACCTTTGTTATGTAAGAAAATTATCCACATCACAGATGGACTCAGTCTTTATAAATTAGGTTTCAATTCACCTTCTACCTCCAACCAGGATTCTGCATATGGACCTAGTTTTGATTTAGCAAATAATTCAAAAACCAAAGTAGATCCCTGAAATTAAGGGTCCCTGTTGCACGTCTTATGGAAGCTGCAATTTGCAACTCATCTACTACACAAAATAAGTTGTTTTGCCACTGTTTGTAAACCAAGTGGTTGGGTTTACATAATGCCAAGCCAAAACTAAACCATGTTTTGACTTATTCTGCCAAAACTGGTCTTAAATACCCCAGGGAATTAAAGCTATCTACAACCAATTTCTACCTACTGTACCTTCCTCCTCAGGTAGTACCTATGATTTATACCATAGTATTAGAAGTAAACTAGACTACTTTACTTTTTAAAAAAACCAAAAAGCTATGGTATGAACCCAAGTCTTATTAACCTAAGTTAAATCTGCTAAATTTTGACAGTAGAATTAATTTCATAGCAATTTCTGTATTTATTATCCTCCCCCATTCTCAATTAATTGGAAATATCTGCTTGGTGTGGTACTCACTTGATTGCTAATACACTTTACATTTGCTCATATAGCTTAATCAACAGCAAATGACATGTAATTTAGATTACTCCAGGACAGACATATTGTGAGGTTGTAGTAGATGACCTTAAGCACCTTGCAGGCTGATGATCCTACATGCTATGAAGGACAGGATTCTGGATCACAATGAAGGGTACACTGTAAAGCAATTTGCTTAAATTAGAGTATAAGGCTGGGCTGATAACTCCATTTTGCACACCAGTGCCTCTGCATTGCAGTCTTGATATGAAAGTAAAACATTACATATATTTCTAACAGAAATAGCATTTCCTGGATATCTGCAATAAAATCAAAGAACTGCTACTGCTGCTTACTCAGCCATATATATATATATATATATATATATATATATATATATATATATATATATATATATATATATATTACTTAATTAGCCAATACAAATCAAAGGTAGTGCTATTCTTATTTTGAAAGGGCCATAAAATACAGAAATCATTTACTGACTGAGAGAAACAGCACATTTAATATAACATCTGTATTAACTTCCCAGTTTGTCTTCGGTTCTCATGGAGATTTTTTTTTAAAAAAGATATATTTCTGAATGTATTTAAACTAAACATAGAACTGCTCTTACAAATATCAATAACTTTTAATTAACCAAATCCATTTATTTTGCTTATATTTCTCTCTGACCTTTATGTGTTCGAAGAATCTGAAAGTTAATGCTACATACATCTTTATCAGCTACAGACTGCATAGAAATAAGATAGAGCATGGGTTCTACAGCTACAATGATAGAATAGGTCTCTTTGAAGCATGCTTCAGATTATTCCAGAAGGAAGGGGGAAGTATAGATGAGTGGGATATAACTTTAGCTCATACTTTCCCCAACCTAGTTATTGAGTTTAATACAGCTGAATGTTAAAAGCCAGTACTTTTATTGTGGAGGATAACTGGTTAGTCCAATAAGCACATTGATGAAAGAGAATCACTTGTAATCAAATCATATTCACTCCTTCCCTGAACATTAAAAATCCAAAACTATACCTTTTGCCCACAATTCAATGAGAGCAAAACATACCTAGTGGTCACAGAATAACACTTGGAGTTTAAATTGACAGCAATGTCACTCAGCATTCCCAAGGTTCCCTTTTGATTAGTTCCTTTTCCAGAATTTAACCATTCTCCTTTCATTATCTTACATTCTGGATTAAAAGTTACCTTCACTGCTTATGTGGATGTGATATTTCTGAAACAATAACGTATGTAAAATGTGGTGTTTGTTCTTTCAATAATAATGGATTCCCATCATCTTTTCTCTGCTTCTCAGGCTCTAAAATTAGTGTTGGGATAACTTTTAAATCTTTTTAAACTCTTTAAAAAACTCTCACAAACACAACACTTCTCTGCTGAAAGACTTCCTTCGTTCCTTCCTATGAGAAATATTTTCAAAGACTGCAAATTTTCTTGTAGATTTCAATGGCTTTTGTTCCTTCAAAAGTAGATCATATTACCTTCCCATCTCATTGGATAAGAAATAATTTTTTTGGTGTCAGAGAAAATACCACCAATCCTAGAAATGAAAGAAGCGATCAGAGGGTGAACAGTTGCAGATTTGGTCAAAACTGAACTGGGACAGATCAGAAATGACATTCTTGTTGCAGTATTCTGATTTGCGCAGCTTTTCTGCTAAGAAGCCATGTTATAAAAAACAAGAAGATGCCAACGCCAGGAGGACAAAGGGACAGTGGGAGTAGCACAATCTGGCATTGATGCCACAGAGTAAAGATGCGACTGATGGTGTGGACAACCAGATTAATGATACCAATATTTTTCCTGACATAAAGACGAATGAGCAGTGCTTTAAACCGTTCCCGAGAAAATGGGTCTGGTTACATTAAAGGGAGGGTAAAATGGTATGTGGTGTAAGATTGGTGTAACGTTGGATTAAGCCACGATATCCTTTGGTCTTGGGACTGTTTTGTGGAGGTCACTTACTGAGTTCAACATGTTCTCTTCCCGGCAACTCTGGGAGGTCGGCTGAGAACTAATGGCTCGGCTAGGATTGCGCAGTGAACTTCCGGGCTGCGGACCGGGGCTGAACTCAATGCAGGTCCCGTAAACGGCAGCGATATCCAGCCGAGTTGGTAGAACTCCTGTGGAAAATAAACGGCCAGGCTACTTCAGAGAAAAGGTCACCCATCTCTCTTAAGGGCGTGACGGTCCCAGGACGGGTCCCTTCCTTTCCCGGGGGCGAGAAGAGCCTGCTTGATTACAAAGCAGTGACGTGCAGAGGAACCGCGCCGGCCCCGCAGTGAAGGCAGCCACCCAAGTCGAAGAGCGACTCAGGGCGCAGCGCCGGCTTCGGCTCCCGCGGCGGGGCGCGGCTGCACCTGTCCCAAGCCCGCCCCTTCTCTCCGGGTCCTCTACAGAGCGGTGGCCGGTTGGCGGCTCTGCCCGCGGAGCGTCTCGCCGCGCCTGGTTTTTGGGTCTCTCTACCCCCCCCCCACACCCACCCACCTCCCAGGAGCGAGCATGGCCGGCCTATTCGGCAGCCTCTTGGGCTCTCAACTCGTGGCTCGGTTCCAGCGCCGCTGCGGGCTCTTTCCCCGAGGCGACGAGGAGCAGCGAGCTCAGGCGGTGGGGAAGGGCAGCCGGCTCCTGACTCCTCGGGACGTCCGCAACGGGCAGCGCCCGAGCTTTGGTCTGCCGGCTGACTGCGCCACCTGCAACGGCAGCGCCGGGGGCGGCTGGAAGGTAACGCGTTCGACGGGGGCGGGGTGCGAGAGGAGCCGGAGCTCAATTTGCAGCCCCGAACTCGGAGACCGCCTCCTCCTCCTCCTGTCCTAGATGGATACTGGAACCTTCTCGCCCGGTGGGGACTTGGGGGAAATGCCCGCTTCCTTAACCAGGTCAGTTTATCGCAAGGCGAGCGAGCAGGAAGCGTTGGCAAGGCGTAAACAACAAAAAAAAAAGTCTCTTGCAGAGCCATGCCTTCCTATGGATGCTTCCCTTTTGGAAGCCCGCTGACTTCCTGTTACTGAAAGGGCGTCGGGGAGATAGGAACAAAATTGCAAACCCGCTACTTTAGGGACACAAATCTGAAAAGCTCTTAAGTGCTGTACTCTTCACGACTTTGCTGCTGGACAGCTTTGGTTCTCCCCCACCTCCCTCTTTGACTGGTTCACTTTTGGGTAAAGACTTTGGAGAACTGAAAAGCTGGCCTGCACATACAAACATACACAAATAGGCAAGCTTTTGAAATAACCCCCCCACCCCGCCACCCCAATGATAACAGTAATAACTTTCAGAAGTGTTTTGATTTTTGCCCAGATGTGGGTTGCTTTCTATTTTGCATCTAGGGAATTTACAGGAAATGTTGATTTTCAACATTGCTTCTTATAATAATTAGACCTTAACAAACATGGTGGTGGTGATTAAATGAGCTGGTGAATTCAACGGTGGTGGCAATGATGATGACGGTATTTGCAGCGTAAAATCAGTAGAAGACAGCAGTTCATTCAAGTATATTGCAGTGGCCTGAAGACTAGTCGATTCCAAATTACTTCTGACATTAAATAACATTTCCATGTTATTTATTGGCAAAGGTGTCTTAGTATGCCTTTATGTTTAGTAAACTGGCATAAACACATCATGCTCAGCATGTTGTGTGCTACCAGCCTTTGTGCTTTGGAAACTATGATATAGGATTTAGCATGATGGATGAACCAAGACAGGTGTGTTGTATTGACTGTGGTTTAGGCATAATGTTTCAAGCTTGTCAGAGGATTGGATCTCAAAAAATTGAAGGGAAAGCACTCTACACTATACAGTTCAGAATGGACTCTTAGTATGTTGGTTTAGACCAGTAAATGGCAAATCCAAACAGCAAACTTTTAGTAGACAGAGAGTACACTTAATTTATTCTTTGCAAAGTACAGCTCACTCATTGAAATTATTCTGAAAATTTTGTACAATGGATCAAAAGGAGAGAATATACAGTTCATAATCTTTTTACTATGTAACTTGTATGTCTCCAGCATTCTTAGGCACATTCTTCTGACAAGCTAAGTCAGTGGGGAAGCCAAATTCACTTAACAACCGTGTTATTAAGTTAACAGCTGCACTGATTTACTTAACAAATGTGCCAAGAAAAGTTGTAAAATGGGACAAAATTGACTTAACAACTGTCTTAGCAATAGAAATTTTGTGGTCTCAATTGTGGTCGTAAGTCAAGTACCTGTACAAGTACCTGTCAAGTACCTGTACATGAAAATGTATGTAATATGTCTGCAGTTTCCATTTTCTGCTAGAGTTATTTGGATATATTTCCAAGGTTTGACCACTTTTGTGAGTCATGCATTTCCGTCTCTTCCCTATCTCTAGAGTCTATTGTAATTGGGTGGCTATTAAATGTAAATAAATATAAACTGAGGACATTTAAACAGATAATGATAATACTGTCATATAAAAGGAATTCTGGTATTAAAACCGGAAATTGGGCCTGGTGGCTCAGCAGACTGATAGCATTGTGATTAACACCAGCTGTCTGCAATTACTGTAAGTTCAAACATCACCAGGCTCAAGGTTGACTCAGCCTTCCATCCTTTCTAAGGTAGGTAAATTGAGGACTCAGTTTGTGGGGGCAATAAGCTGACTTTGTATAAATATACAAAAGTATGAAGACTATTGCTTAACGCATTGTAAGCCGCCCTGTCTACCACATGAGAGGGCAGCACTCTAACCAGGGGTTGGATCCTACCAGTTCGATTCAAACTGGTAGCTCCAATGATCAGCTGGGAGCAAACCGGTTCGCCCTGATGATAAGATGGGCCCACCCACCTTCCCGCACTACTTTCCTACCTTTATATTCTCAGCTGATTTGCACAGCAGAGCAGATTGCCACGCCTCAGCTGTTTTTCTCCTCCGAAGAAACGCGGAAGTGAAGATTTCCTCAAACGGTGCATGCAAAGCATGCGATTACTGAACCGGTTGTTAAACCAGGAGGATCCCACCACTGACTCTAACCATTACACATCTAACTGCAATAAATGGCTACACACAAACACGAAAAATAAATACATACAAGAATCCTACTTTAATCCTGTGGCATTCTGTTATTATTGCCTTCAGCAGTTTATCTTGAGTATTCATTTGAAACACATTCTTTTATAGTTAATTTAA
This sequence comes from Pantherophis guttatus, assembly GCF_059756535.1. Classification (NCBI taxonomy): domain Eukaryota; kingdom Metazoa; phylum Chordata; class Lepidosauria; order Squamata; family Colubridae; genus Pantherophis; species Pantherophis guttatus. Next base: position 33,895,044 of record NC_142068.1, on the reverse strand, counting down.
AAAGAGGGAGGGAGGAAAGGAGAGAAGGAGTGAGTGAGTGAAAGAGAGGAAGGAAGGAAAGAAGGAAGAAAGGCATAACTGACTCATTTTCTCAAAACTCTGCCTTGTACTTCTGGGTTTTCTCTAAATTACATTCTTGTGCATGGATTATCTTTCTTTGACTATATGAAGACCAGTGTCTAAATAATTTAAGCATGGTATTAGGTAGAGAGTTTTCCACATCCTCAATTTTTTTTCCTACTAGGAAAATAATCTATTTCCCTGACCCATATAAATACTATCACTGTGCTTTCTAGTACCATCATCTTGAGTCTTCGGAGAAAGGCGGCATACAAGTTGAACAAATAAATAAATAAATAAATAAATCTTAAGAATAGTGATTAGTTGATTACAATAACAATAGAAAGCATGAATTTTAGCACAAAGTCAATAGGGAAGCCAGATTCACTTTGTTACTTACTTAACAGTTACAAGGATTCACTTAGTATAGCTATGGCAAGAAAGGTCATAAAATTAGGCAAAATTCATTTAACAATTGTCTCACTTAGCAACTGAAATTTGGGGGTCAATTGTGGTCATAAATCAAGGACTACCTGTACTTAGTAGAGAAACAATTGATGTCAGGTCATCCCCTGAACTTTATAAATAGAGCTGACTTGAACCCTAAATGTTCCAGATCTATAGTCAATCTATGTACACAGCAGGGGTGAAATCCAGCAGGTTCTGACAGGTTCTGGACAACTGGCAGCGGAAATTTTGAGCAGTTCGGAGAAACGGCAAATACCACCTCTGGCTGGCCCTAGAGGGGTGGGAATGGAGATTTTGCAATATCCTTCCCCTGTCACGCCCACCAAGCCACGCCCACAAACTGGTAGTAAAAAAATTTGGATTTCATCACTGGTACACAACCTCCCAATTCCAGGAATCTAGCTCCTTTTAGATTAGGTCTCTTCAGCTTGATGCTCAGCAGATCTATAGGGTAAATTGCAGCAGGGCTATTGCTGCAGTGACTTGGTTTGAAAGATCCCAGAAGATAAAGAAAATGGAGTAGAAATTGTCCATCTAGACTGTGCCCTTTCTGTAGTGTTTGCCATCGTTTCCCCTGTGATATGCTGTATATCCTTAATGTGGCCATTTTTAAAATTGTGATTTCATTACTAATTCATACCATCTAACCCTGGTGTTTCTGAAATTAAAATTTTCATAATTTGTTCTCTTTCTCCCTGAGGAAACCTAGAGTTGAGCATAGTTTATGAAATACCTTAACTTTAATATGACATAGCAGTTCTTCATAAGCATCTAGCAAGTTGATCCCATGTTGAGAAGCCTGAACAGATGGAATCCATCTTCTGTTTTTCAAAAAACGTCTTCTGTATAATATTGCACTACAGTGTGATAGTTGTTAAAGACTAGTCAGAGTCTTTATCTAGGATGGATTCAACAGCTCCATAATTTTCTGATTTGCTGACTATATCCAGTCTATTAGTGAACATTTTGTTTGGTTTGGCAAAGCAACAGTTGGTCTTTGTTTTCACTGGCTGAGAATTGTGCTTCGAAGAAAAATAGAAGTTGGGAAAAGGAAGAAGTAATAGCAGCAGCAAGGAGGCCCTGCCTAAGGGCATCCAAATAACACACCCAAAATATCTTTTTCCAACTGTATTCTTTATGTTGAGCCATTAACATTTGCTGAAACTCAAACGTTTCTTCAGTAGATAATAATTAACCAATTTAGCTAAGCTGTATTGGTTTTAGTTGGAATTTAGTGGTTGTGATGATTGCCTACTCTTTATTTTCTTTCTTCCACTTTTTCCAAAGTGGAATAAACTTTTTATACATTGAAAGATTTGTATTGGGTAGCTTAACAAAGTGTTTCTCATTATATTTCCCTGCATGCACAATTGAATTGCTTTTGTTTCAGATTGACACGGTGTTTGTTTTATTGGCATTGTTGGCTCTCGCAGGAGACCCAAAATATCTTCTCTTCTTTTTTTCCTATCACAGAATTGAATGATGGAATCCTAGATAGACTAGGAACTTGCCAAGTAGGACAATGTAGGAGATGCTTGACTGCAACCTATTGGAAGATCTATAGGAGAAAAAAAATCTGTCAGTAAGATTTCAGTTACCAGTAATCCTCAACTTACAGCCACAACTGAAGCCAAAATTTCTATTGCTAAGTGAGACAGTTGTGATGTGAGTTCTGCCCCCTTTTACAATCTTTCTTGCCACAGTTGTTAAGTGAATCACTTCAGTTGTTAAGTTAGTAACATGATTGTTAAGTGAATCTGGTTCCCCGTAGACTTTGCTTGTCAGAAGGTTGCAAAAGGTAATCACATGACCCTGGGACACTGCAACCGTCATAAATAATGAGTCAGTTGCCAAGCATCTGAATTTTGATCACATGACCATGGAGATACTACAATGATCACAAGTGTGAAAAACGGTCATAAATTCCTTTTTTCAGTGCTGCTGTAATTTTGAATGGTCACTAACGAATGTCAAGGACTACCTGTATTAACTTCAGATAGTTATATAACTCCATCCTAATTCCTGATTCTTTTTTCTTGGTTCCTTCTTGATCTTCCTTACCTGTCTTTTTTTTTTTAAAGAGTTCTAGCATTTGTAAACATCTTTCTTTCAGTTTGGTTTGTAATTATAATTCCGGTCCGTTTCAAGATAACTTTTAAATGTTTATTGCACTAATGACCTTTTTTGAAGGAGCTTGGACAGGTCATGATATTAAACGGAATCCTTTCTGTTCTTATGCTGACTGGTTTATAACCTTGTTACTAAACTCTACTAATTGTCTTTGAAAAAAGTCTTAAGAGACATAGAACCCGTGTTTCTGCCTTCATGTTTCAGGCAATTTTTCCAGTCAGTGCCCAGTACCATATGCTATGCAGACAGGCAGGCACCAGGGGCTGTGGCCAGTTTTGAAGCCGCCTGCATTCAAAAACAGCAAAGCTGTTTGGGAGAGTGAATTGGAAGCCAACAGGCATAAAATCTGCTGGATCTTGCTCCTTGTGTTCATAAATATTAACCAGCTGTTTGACATGAGATGCTTCTAACAATTGACACAGCTCTTTTCTCCCCTAGTGTGTTCCCAAGAAGGATATTTCTGTGTTAAAAATTGGTAAGCGTTTATTTTTTCCCCATATGGTCAAACTATAACACAATTCATGGCAATGACAAACCAACCTTTCATGAAATTTTGTGGATCAAATTTGGCTGTTTCATAAGACTTAATAAGGTATGATAAGACACAGCTTGCTGTTATGCTATATGTGATGCATGGCATCCATTTTCTCACAGTGAACTTATACGAGCAGGGTTTTATTTTTCAATATTTCAAATAAGGAGTAACTGTAAGGACTTTTTTCTCTAAGCAGGGTTCTCAAATATTTGTATAATAGTCCTGAAGTATTGTTTCTTCTGAATTGGTAATTTTCTTCCACTGAACAAAAATATCCTTTATAGGTAGTCCTCGATTTACAACAGTTCATTTAGTGACCATTCAAAGTTACAATAGCAGTGACTTATGAACATTTTTGACACAACCGTTCCCGCATTCCCATGATCATGTGATGCCTGGCAATTGACTCATATTTATGACGGTTGCAGCAACCTGGGATCATGTGATCGTCTTTTGCCACCTTCTGACAAGCGAAGTCAATGGGGAATCCAGACTCACATAACAACCATATTACTGATTTAACACTCCAATGATTCACTTAACAACTGTGGCAAGAAAAGTCATAAAACGGGGCAAAAATCACTTAGCAAATGTCTCACATAGCAACAAAAAATGTGGGTTCAATTGTGGTCATTAGTTGTGTACTACCTGTACTTGCCTGTAAAAGAAAATTGTTCTCTACTTGTACCCAAGTGGTTGTGGATAATTTTAAGAAAGTGTTAAAAATTCAGGTAATCATCTGGTGCTTGGTATTTAACACACTGAAATACTTTGACCACTTAATGAGAAGGAAGGACTCACTGGAGAAGAGCCTAATGCTGGGAACGATTGAGGGCAAAAGAAGAAGGGCACGGCAGAGAATGAGGTGGCTGGATAGAGTCAATGAAGCAGTCGGCGGGAGCTTAAATGGACTCCGGGGGATGGTAGAGGACAGGAACACCTGGAGGAAAGTTGTCCATGGGTCGATGGGTCGGACACGACTTCGCAACTAACAACAACAACAACTTAACACACACTGGCCTACTCCTAGAGGATTTTCAGTCGATAACTACAAAAAAGTGAAGCCTAATCAGATTTTATATATCAAAAAGAATTATAGTTGATTAAATTTCTAGATTCAACCATTCAACCAATGACTTCACTGTGACCTGTGAAAACACAGACATACACCATGTTATATTCTTTCAGGATAAGCAGTTTATTCAAAGAATAAGAAACCACAAGCCAAGGAAATAGGAAGCGTGAAGAAAGAAAAAGGGGAAATGTGGTGTGTGCTGGCATAACACCTTTCTAAATAGCATTCTAAGCTAACCAAGCATCCTTGCTTCCAGATACTTAGGATGTAAAATGTAATAAGTTGAAACAGGAAGAGGAGCAACTGAGCAGCAGAAACAACAACTATGAGTTTTGAAAAAACATATTTCCTTTACAATGATCATTGTTGTAGAATTGGGATTAAATATTGACAATCAATTCCTTTATTTTAAAGGATAATTAGACAAATTTTTTTGAATGATAAATTTATTGATGGTCAAGCTCTAGCCCAAGGACAACACCGCAAAATCCAATTGAGCCTAGTTCTTTATTTACTTACACCTAATGGACAGACTAAAGCGATAACCTTCTAATCTACTAAATATATCCTGAGAGATTCTTGGGTGTGGTTACCCTGAACCTCCTCCTTCCCTCCTCTCTCCAGTTTACTACTGTGCTATTTCTTAATCTGGGCTTCTCTCTGTTGAGATTTACTACCTACTTTCAGGGAAATATCTGTGTTGCCCAAACTCCTCCACTGATTTTCCAGGAGCACATTCCATTACATTGGTGGAACTGGGTGATGGAACTGTATATTAGGTCTGTCAACAAAATGCATTCTGGGTAGGGATGCAGTAATTTTTGTGAAGGTGAGAAGGCAATGCAATTCTACTTGATGCAGCTTGAAGCCTTGAAAGGCAGTTCCAACAATCAGAAAACCACACACAGACAAATAAACATATACACACACATATATATCTTGGCGATTCTAAAGATTGACCGGGAGTGGCAGAAAAAATTTCGGGGCATGCACTGGCAATGTAAGAATTTCCTTCCTGGTCACTGGAACTGTTGATAGAGGCAGGCAAGGTGAAGCAGTATGTTCGATTTGCTTTGCTTTTAGAAGGTATAAGTGTTTTTTATTAGGGCAATCTGGTCTACCCAAATATGGGACAGAGCATACTACTTCCCAGGGGTGAAATCTACTTACCTTCCCTACCGGTTCGGAAGTGCACACGCCCTGCGCTTCACATGTAATTTTTGACCCTCTGCGCATGCGCAAAGCCTTCTGCGTGTGCGCAGAGGGTAAAAAAACAGGTTACTTCCTGGTTAAAACCAGGAAGTAATTACATCTGGGTGGGTGGGCGGAGCCTCATGCTGCCGCCACTACCGGTTCTCTGAACCACCTGCTGCTGCCGCTGCTACCGGTTCACCCAAATTGGTGTGAACCGGTAGCATTTCACCCCTGCTACTTCTGCTTTCTCCTTTCAGTCCCAATCCAGGAGCCTTTGCAAGCAATTGCTTTCACGACAAACTATTTTACTTCTTTGTTGGTAAATATTAAAAAATTAACAGAAAAATTTTAGAAGCTATGTTACATAACTTCAAGGAATTTTATATAAAAAGGAGCCTGTAGTACAGTGGACTAAAGCACTGTTATTAACATCTGCTGCTTGCAATTACTGCAAGTTCAAATCTCACCAGGCTCAAGGTTGACTCAGCCTTCCATCCTTTCTAAGGTAGGTAAAATGAGGACCCAGATTGTGGGGGCAATAAGCTGACTTTGTATAAATATACAAAAGGATGAAGGCTATTGCTTAACGCATTGTAAGCCGCCCTGAATCTCCGTTTCTCATAGGAAAAAGAGGTTAGTGACAGGAAGAATGTACATTTAATAAATAAAGAATAGAACGTAATACTTCATTTCATCATTTGGGAAGAGAAATCATACCAGAGCTGATCATTTTGTTGTCTAACCTGATTATGCCTGTGAGCTATTAGATCAGTTCTGTTTAATTTACCATTTTTCTGTCCCTATAGTGTGTGGGGATTTTAATTGCTTACTCCACCTTGCTTGTGTAGGATAACAAGTCTTAAAAATGGAATGATTGAATTGAATGTGATGAAATGTTGAAGAATTGAACACTGTAATGAATTGTTGAAATGAACATTATGATGAAAGAATATAATTGCTAGGAAAGAACAATGTAATTATGCATTCTCTGTTCACATATACTTGAATTTATATGCATATATTTGAAGAGACTCTGGAATGAGGAATAGAGGCGTGGTACACATTTAGCAGAATAATGCACTTGAGTTTAAAGAAATAGAGAATAGCTATTCTTAACTTGAAGACAGAAGAGATTAGTTCAAATTACTCTTTAAATCCAAAATCAAGTCTTTATTTTTAACACACACTTAGTCATGTTATTTTTTTTATCAATGGGGAATTGTGTAAGGTATATGACTCTCTTTTTTCAACTATTATTCTTGTTAACTGAAACAGTTCACTCTGATGTTTGGACCCAGAGTAACTGTTTTTCTTGAAACAACATGGATTATTATGCCAAACTAACAAAGTTATATCCATAGAAAACTATATAACAACAAATGAAAAAAATAGAAATTTAAGATTGTCTCTTTTTATATTAAAAGGATCAACTAGTTGATTAAACAAAAGTATTTAACTGTTTGAATTGTATAGAACCTTTAGAAATAGATGTATAACAAATTATATAACAGTAAACAAATCTTCATATGCCAAATAAAACAAATCTCAATTATACACCATATGTTGTGTCTGGCTGTATACTGAAGACATCAACATTTCTTTTGTTTCAAGATGGTTGGCTCATCAATATTCAAAACAGGGTGGGAGAAACATAGGTGCCTGCAAAACCTTGAGAAAATTTGTTTCAACTATACCTTTCTTGCTTTTACTATAGGTTGGTATCTGGAGCCTTATTTAGTTACCCATAAGATATGGAGCTCCTAGAATCCCATCTAGAGAAGGGTGATATATTTTTATAACTACCAAATATTAGTCTTCTAGCTAAACTGAAATGCCTTTCTATTTATGGATAATTCAAGAAAATAAACCATAATGCCATTGTGCAGGTTTCATTGAGACTATCATGTTGAAATATTCAAGCTTTATGACAGTTTTGAAATCAATACTCTTCCTAGCATCTTGTGAATTACTTCTAGGATTCCTTGAATGAATTCATATCCTTTGAATTTGTTTCTCAATGTTCCATTTGTCTGTAAAATAGTTTCATTTTTTAAATTTTAATTACAATATGTAGACTATTATTAAAAAGATGACAAGGGATAAAAACTAAACTATAGGTAAATAAACAAGACATTTTAAAGTATTGTGGAGCTTGTGATTTTCATTAATTAGATATAAATTACTGAGTGTACTTAGATTTATATACTACTACATAGTGTTTTATAGTATTACAGTTCAGTGGTTTACAGAGTCAGTTTACACAATCTAGGTCCTCATTTTACTGACTCAGAAGGATGGAAGTCTGAGTCAATCTTGAGCCGGTCAAAATCAAACTCCTGGCAGTGAGCAGAGTTATGCAGTTTTTAAAAACCAAAAATCACAATTAAGCTCTAAGCTACAGCAAGAGTATATCTCAAGACAGTATAAATCATCATGTAGAATTACGGTATAAATTAAAAGACATTCAAACCACATTATTAAGAAACTCTTCTGATAAAATATCCTGTGCAATTGGAGTATAGGTTCCATACCTGGAGAAATCCAAATTACACATATGGTACAAATCCATGCATTAAATTGAAATCTCTGGATGGTTTGAATTGAATTCTATGTCAAATGTATTTTTAAGGTACAATTGTATTCTAAACATTGAAGTATACTCTCAAATTTGGTTAGTCATTCTTCCGTGGACAAAGAACCTTTTCAGTGAAAGGCATAAAATCTTGCAGCAGCTAGCATATGCAATGCTAATTCAGTACACTTTGAAGGGCTACATGGTTTAGTAAGAAAATTGAGGCTGAAATGGGAATTTAGCTTTTAAGATTTCTTTTAATGTTAGTATTAATCATTTTCCAGAATTGAGCTTTACAACACTGCAACCAATTACAGAAAAAGAGATCTGCTCTCTTGATTACATTTCCAGCAAAGTTTAGAGAAAGAATTGTCCATTTTTAGTAGTCAGGATTGGAGTGGTGTTCCAACAATAAGACATCTTGTAATAGTTTTCTCTGATATTTGGAATAAATTTAATATTCTTCCATTGGAATTCTCATAGTTGCATGTGGTGCTTATAATCCTGCAGATGATCTGTCTCATTCTGTTTGGCTCCCATGACAAAGTTTGTTCAGTTGTTTGCATTTCCTTGCTTTCAAATCCAGTGGGCTTTGAGAGATTCCCCACCTTCAGGATGGATTTATCTCAAATGTTTTCATTGGTACCTTCATTCCTCTTAAAAACTTCAAGAACCTCCAACGTACATGGTTGGGCAACTATCTGAATGTAGAACATTCCACAGAGGAGAAATTATTCCACTTTTCTATTGTGAGGTATATGTCATTTAGAAAAGAAACATTATCTACTGTCAAAAACCTTTTCTCTTAAATTTCCTATTCTTCATTTCCTACAAACTTTCCCTCCTCCCCCTTTTATTTTCCTTATTCTTTTTTTCCCTTTTTTTCTTTATTCATTCTCTGGTTATTCTATTTCTGCTTTTCCTCCTCCAATTAGAAACATTTGGAAGTTGTTCATGACTGGGAGAAGGACTACCCTCAGCTTTGGGGTGAAATGCTGCTGGTTCGGCCGATCCGGTAGCAATGGCGGCGGGTGGTTCGGAGAACCGGTAGCAAATATCCCTGCCCCCCCCCCATTGCCAGCTGAGCTGCACAATCATCAGAGGCTTTTTAAAAAATCTTTAAAAGCATTTTTTCTACAACCTCTTCAGCTGAAAAAATGCTTTTAAAAGTAAAAAAAAAAAGCCTCTGATGATCCCGCGGCTCAGCTGGGATCGTCAGAGGCTTTTAAAAGCATTTTTTCTACAACCTCTTCAGCCGAAGAGGTTGTAGAAAAAATGGTTTTAAAAGTAAAAAAAACAAATGGCCACGCCCACCCAGTCACATTACCCTCCCCCCAAGACACAACCACAGAACCAGTAGTAACAAAGTTTACATTTCACCACTGCCAGAACTGGTATTCAGCCAGTTCGGAACAGTTTGGGTGAACCGGTAGCAGAGATTGTCCGTCCCAGCCCTATGCCATCCTATTTAGGCACGGTTTTGAGGCTGGGCACACGCATGGAAGGTGCGCGTGCGAGCAAAATGCATGTGCGGAAGGCTGGGTGCATGTGCAGAAGGTGCACGCAAAGCGAGCATGCATGCACGTGGAGAACCAGTGGTAACAAAATGTGAAACCCACCCCTGGCTTTGGGGATAATTTAGAAAAAGCTTACAATATATCCTGAACACTAACATCATTTTGTCATGATAAAAGAATGATTGGTTGAATGTCTTTGGGCACCGGTGAACTTCAAGAAGTATTCTTAATAGCATCAATGAATGTAGAAAGAATACCAGTGAATTTTGCTGTTCTTCTCATACCATCATAGCATAAGGGAAATTGAAATATGCTACTTGCTTCCAGGACTTCTTATTAATTCAGTAGATCCCTACTGCAGCAACAGAATCAGGAAAATTGTTGTAACTTCCTGCCGGTTAAAAAAGAGAGCTAAAAGCCAATGCCGAGTTTTTGTTCGTATTTTCCAATTTTTGGAAAACCAAAATTGTTGAAACTGAATATCATTTAGATTCCCCTTATAAATGTACTAACACACTTACAATTACTTTGCAGGACTGTTCACAAGATTATGTTGTAACAAATTATTTCTACTACTACCTGTTCAAAATTTCTGCTGCAATGGGCCAGGAAGTTTTCTACATCACGTTTCTTCCATTCACTTACTGGATCATAAACGCCCAAGTTGCACGGAGACTGATAATAATGTGGTCGGTAAGTATTATTCACATTATTCACAGCTTAATATGTTGTTGCTAATTTTCTCTAACTAACTGGTTGTAAATTAAACCATGCAAAAGCCCCACTAACTACTTCTATGCTGATTTCTCCCCATTTGGATGGAGACAATAAGACCCTTAGTGTGGAACTCCCAAACAATGATATAAACTGTTGATTTTCAGAAGGGTTCATGCCTGATGCAACTTGCCTATCTCCTGAGAGGGTCTCTTCCACATGCTTACAAATGGACACTTCATGGGAAGAATGTTCAGATGAACAGCCACGTAAGAGGATGTCATACTGTTGAAACTGGTTTTCATATATATATATATGAGACTGCTGGAATTGAATCAATCCAGCCTTTACATCTGGGGAGAATATTAGTCCTACAGTTCCTTTTCATTGTAGTAATTCTCCAGAGGATTAGAATAGCTGATCAAGAACAGTGGTGGTCTTTGCTGCATTGTACTCTATTCACAGTATCGGATTTTCATTTTTATATCTCTGAGTGTAGTAGTGCCCTCTGCTGGACTGAAACGATTAACAGGGCTGAATTGGTGACTTCTGTTAAACATTTTGTATTCTATCAACTTAAGAAAGCTTACTTGCAGAAGGACAAAGGCATTCCAGGTTCTGCAATGAATCTGTGTATAAAATCAATAGTGGTACCAGAAATGAGAGAATGGTTAAGAATGCCTTGACATACATGCACAAATTCCTCGGCTGTGTAAGCCTTCCCCCTTCTTGGCAGATGGTGGCAAGGATGGTAGAACATTTTTTTTTTAAATGAACAAAATGCATTTGACACCTTGATTTTCTGAGTTGAGAGAAGCCACTGCAACTCTGCTTTTCAGGGTATCTGGTTTGTCAGAATGACTGACTGGATGAATGAATGAATGAATGAATGAATGAATGAATGAATGAATGACAGGATGGATTCATAAAGGCATGCTGTAAACTGTGGAATTTACCGACAGATATGTCCAGGGAACAAGCCTTACCAGTACTCTCACACAAAATCATATAACAAAATTGTGGTTTAAGTTTAGGGTTTATGTAGAAAAATGGAGATTGGCACAGGAGGACATAATTTTATTGTGTGTGATAGGATGCTTTTAATAATCCAACATCTCTGGAACTCATAAAGTAATTCCACAGTCTCCACTGGTGGATGTATTTCCTGACCACCCAGAGTTAAAAGGGTAAGTGTCATTTAAAGAGGCCAGACTATACAACACATCTTCCAGTAGACCCACTCCCTATCCAGGACCAATCTCTGCTCTGTGTTTCAGGTATGCTTTGAAAGTATCATAGGCCATATGTTCTACATTGGTATTCTGAGTGAATATAGCCAGTTTTCTTTACAAAAAGGCCTAAGCAAAAATGTTCAAGTAACAATTATGCTGCCATTTTCTAGCTGTTGTCTTGGCATTTCATACTGTAGTTCTCTGAATGCATTGATTTGGCTGGATGATACCAAACCCATTTTCAGGAAACTGAACTTAGTTAGATTGTTGTAGACATAGGCTTTCAGGGATCTTTTATTGCTTTAAAACATTTCTGAGTATCCAAATTGTTACAATCTAAGTGCTTCCTCTTTCTTATTTGTTTGTTTGATTTATTTATACCCTGCCATTCTGCTCAAATGAGCACTTAAGAAAACTAGCATAAGTTAAAAACTTGAAAGATTTTTTTTTTAAAAAAATGGAAATGGATGCTAAAATCAATAACCAATTAAAACCCCAGCAAAAAAGAAGGTTCTTTGCAGATTTTTTTCACTGCTAAGAGAGTTAGGGGCTAAACATAACTTCTGAAAGAATGAGTTTCATGCAGTGATGGGTTGCCCCTGGTTCGGACCGATTCGCAAGAACTGGTAGTAAAATCGGTGGGAGGCTCTGCCCACCGACCCCGATGTCATCAGGAAGCTTCTGCACATGTGCAGAAGTGTGTGCGCGCGGCCCACTGCAAACCGGTAGTAAAGGTAGGTAGAACCCACTCCTGGTTCCATGCCTTTCCACGAACCTTCTTCCAGGGATCTGATAAGCAACATTCTGGCCACAGGAGCTTCTTTGAAAGGGTTTCTGTAGACCTTACAGGCTGGACAGGTACATAACAGAAGATAAGATCCTTCAGGTTGTCAGGGCCTTAAAGGTCAATAAAGTGCCTTAACCAGCAGGGAGCTGCCAACTGTGCAAAACAATCTTCATGAGATCCTTGTATCGGTATCAGTCAACAGCCCTTCTGCACCAATTATAACACTAAAGCATTTCTCAGTGGTGTGCCCCATTTTACATATGTAGAATATAGTTTTTAGGGCTCAAGTAAGAACTAGTAACAATTATTACACATATATTACAATTCATTGTAACAATAATTGATTATGTGCCACAAGTTGTTTTTGACTCCTAATGAGATTTTGTCCATGAGCCAATGTTAAATACAAAATTCAAGTATTTAACTATGGGTGTATGAGGATCCACATGGGAGAGAAGGGGGAGATGCAGTTTACTTTTAATATAAACCTAGTAGGGTTTTTTTTTTACATCATTATTTTTTCTCTTGTTTACTTTCTTTGTATTCCAATATATCTTTTTTCCTAAAATTCTTTATATTGTATTTACAAAAATAGTGCGCTCTAGAAGCAACTGGTTATAACAATTTAATGAGTTTAATCAAGGGATAGATTAATGCCTCCAAGATTAGTCTTAATTTTGCAAAAGTGCTTCTTGCCACAGCCAGAACCTGTAAATTCCAGTGACAGCTAAGAGCCAAAGTATTTTCAGACATCAGAGCTACCTTCTTTAGAGGGAGTGCAGTCTATTCAGTTAAAATAGATTGAATTTCTGTCCCTGAGTCAGTGGCATCAAGGGACAGCAGGAGGACAAAAGTGGCATTAGAATGTCATGAGTGTAATATCTGTTGATATTACATACATCTAAAGCAGGACTCTCCAAACTTGGCAACTTTAAGACTTGTGGACTTCAACTCCCAGAATTCCTCAGCCAGCAATTCTGGGAGTTGAAGTCCACAAGTCTTAAAGTTGCCAAGTTTGGAGACCTCTGCTCTAAAGGAATAGAATTTGTAGTATAAACTGAAGAGCCAGTATGGTCTAGTGGTGAAGGTACTAGCCTACAAATTGAGATTGTGAATTCTGTTCCTACCTTAGGCATGAAAGCTGGTGGGGTGACCTTGGACAAGTCACTGATTCTCAGCCCAATCACCAGACAGGATTGTTGTTATGGAGAAAATAGTAGGAGGAAGTAGTATGGATGTTCTCCATCTTGAAATATTTATAAAATGATAAAAATCAAATAAATAAATAACACTCTGGTGCTGGTTTTTGTCATTTTGATGAAAGCAAGATGTATCCTCCATCACTTTTTTATTTGTGAACAATGCCTCTATTTTCCCTTGGCTTAGATCAGTTGGTAAACCATTGTTCCTTTTAATTTGGTGAAAATGTTAGCTGATTCTAAAGGGGCAAAGATGTGGGAAAATTTAAAACTAAGCTGAATCAACACATCTTAAGGCCATACAAACTGGTTCAATCTGTGTTCCCTGACTTCACTCATCCATTTATGGATTGGGTCAAAGAGAGCTACATTACCTAGGGTAGTTGCTTTTATTTGAGATTGCCAGATGTATTGGGAAGACTAGTATTTCTTACTCAAAGCAGACCTCTAAATTGTGAACAGAAAGGTTTTTTTTTGTCTTGCTTTAATTGAAGCTTCTTATATATGCATTTTGTTTGATTAAACTACTTAACAAGATATATGTGTTTGAATAAAACTCTTTACACCTTGCAATGTGTTTTAGCAAAACATTTTAAAAATATTACCTTGCTAATATATTCAGGCATGAATAACACCCACAGTAAATATGTGGAAGAACTGAGCCTGAATCACTATACATCACCTGGAGAGTGTTTGATGCACACCAATAAGTTTCAGAAAAGAGGGATTCCTCATGTTGGACATCTCCAGACCTTTAATGATTTGAACAGTGATGGCAATGATGATAGCCAAAATTGTCAGTACTTATATAAGAAATATCCCAGTATTTTCATAATCTCATTTTGATAGGGAGTCTGTAGTTCTCTGTATACTACCGGTATTTAACCAGTATACCTATTGTAACAAGGACAATGCTGGGAGGATACTGGGAATTGCAATTCAGCCATGTCTGGAGTCTCACCAATAGGAGAGTGCAAATTGGACTGGACTGACTTCAAAACATTTTTTTTTTTGCTTCTATAATGAAGTTGATTTGAGTGTTCTGGAAATGATTTGGCATTTTCAGAAATACATTGTCTGGGACATGATGTTCTGTATGTGCTAGAACACATCTCTAGCTACATATTTCCAAGCTTTTCATTATAGTAATTGCATCTGTGATTCCTCAAGATTTCACAATCCAAATTAGTGGCTATTTGTATTTAACTTTTAGAGCCTGAGCTTTATTACTTTTGGCTTAATATCGTAATGTCTTGATATCTGTCTTGACAGGCTGCTTACAGAATAGCAGAGAAAACACGTACTACAAAGTGTATAAAGTACTACAAAGACAGATATCAAATTAAAATAGACTTATGTTTTAAAAATAAAAGAAGCTAAAATAGTGTACATTGTTGTTATTAATTATGGTACAGGATCTCAAAATGCCCACATACATCCTGGGCAGGGGTGGGTTCTACTTACCTTTACTACTGGTTCACAATGGGATCGCACGTGTGCATGAGCAGATCGCTTCTGATGATTTCAGGGTCAGTGGGCGGAGCCTCCCGGTGTATTTACTCCTGGTTCTATAGAACCAGTCCGAACCAGGGGCAACCCACCACTGATCATGGGATAATACGACTTCTGCAAAATACATACTTAAAGGTTGTAGAAGTTAATGAAGGCTAAGATGGCTACTGTTTGCAGATTTCATTTTCATTTGAGATGCCAAATTTTAAGCCAGCCTTCTCAACATGCATAACTTCTAGTCCTGTGACGGCTGTGTTAATATCTGTTATCTCTGGAGGGCATAAAGACAGAGAAGATTATCAAACATGAAGCCATGCTACTTGCAGGAGTAAAACAATTTAAGAATTACTGCAAACAAGGAACCACAATGCTGCGGGGATGGCAGAGAAGGGAAATTCACCAGGCTTGAGAATGGAACTACAGCCTAATGGTTTGTATGTTTCACTGCTTGAGGTTCTGATGGTTGCTAGGAAAGTTTAAGGTCACAATAACTGCATGTACAGTACCTTCATGAGGAATTCTACTCCAAAACCTAAGCTATTGATGCAGACAAGAGGCCACAACTATTGGTGAAAGGATTTTTTATGACACATGGCTATTGAAGATAGTATAAGCCCCGTTGTATGATTGTAAAAAGGAGCATGCAGTGGTTGTTTTTATGAGCATGTTTCTGCCACTTTGCTTTGTAGAACTGAAAGTTGTCAAGTTAAGATAACATAAAAGTTTAGCTGAATGCAGTAAGAATGGGATGCTTTAAAAAGGTGTGTAATAAAACAAAAGAAACCAGGTCCAGGTTGAGTGGGTGATGAATGAATACAAAAGTGAGTGACCAATATAACATTTTATTAAAGTTGCATGCCACCTGACTCTTAATATGAAAGAACTACATTAAGATGGTTTGGTCATATATAATGAATGAGTGAGACCAGATAACTAAATAAATATGATAAATTTGTTCTCTTATTGGAAAATTGAATCAAATAACTATTTATTTATTACTCATTTTCTGTGCTTTGCTTAATGTTAGTTTGCCCAGAAGGCAGTAGTGCAGACTTATATGTGTTTGAGTATGTGCTTGTATGTGTGTGGTATATGTATGCATGTATGTATTCCTGTATGTAACTACAGAATCAGAGAAGAAAGGTAGCCTATTGCAAGTAGCAGGAGTAAAAACAGATCAGTCCAACTAATTAATCTTTCTGCCTTCTTAAAACCTGAATAATAGGCATTACTTGACTGTTGACTGTTGTATTATTTTAAAAAATTCAAATGACTTTAAATGAGTCCTGGTGATTCTGCAGCACTCTGTGTACTCTAAATTGCCTAATTAAGTAGCTAGCTGAAAGTATGTGCTCTTAGGCCTGCTTCCAAACTGAAAAGCCTTTATATTGGAGGTAGCATTTAGAGTTAAACTAATAGCCCACATAATAGAATATTGGGAGGGACAATGTGATTGAGTCTGTTTAATTGTTTCAGTCTGAAATATGAAACAAAGTTCTTGCATAGATTATTACTAATTATACAGTAGAAGAAAATGTGAGGGTATAAACGCCATATTCCCGATGGCCTTATTTTTGAGGGAATAAAACTGAGAGATTGTTTTTGTGCTCAGCTCAAACTTTCCCGTTAATGCTCATTAGATATTCTTTAGTAGAAAGGAGATGAAATCTCTCTGCTTCATCAGCTTTTGACAACATAAATAATGCTGAGGTTCAGTCAGCTACTCATGCTTAAAATCTAACCAGTTCAGTTTACTTTGCAAGTACCATTTACATTTGTTCAAAGATACACCTCATCTTTTATCATTCTACCTTACACTGAATAAAACATACTATATTTTCAATTGTTGTAATAGATAAAATTGAGGAGAAAGGGTGGCAAGAAGATAGTTGGCAGTACTAATAAGTAATTTAGGGTATAGCTGAACCGGACTTTACTTAATTGAAGTAACACCTCTGCACAATTATTTTACTTTCTGCCTTGCAGAGATGGGATGACTATAGTCTATAAACAACCTGAAACCCCTATTTTACATTCATAATCACACCACAAGAAATTATAAATTATAAGCAGCACATTCAAAGCTAGGCAGGAAACATAATAAGCTAATTAGGCTCAATATCTTAGTAATAACCTCTATCCAAATTTCATGATATTGCTACATCACTACCCTACTTCATGTAGTCTCCAGTTGCTGAAAATATTATCAATTAATATTTAATGTGTAATGGGAAATGTGTATTCCCAGGTTGAGTGGTCTGGTATTAGAGCATTTGTTATTCCTTTTCCTTTTTTTTGATCTGGATATTGGTATTTATAAGGTTGGAGCATACATGCAATGTGCATTGTATTAAGCAACAAACACTAATGTTTTATAGCCCCTTAAGGTCAATTTATTTTGGCATAAGTATTTCTTGACTTGACTTACTTCATTGATTCAAGTAGATTCATTCATGTGGGAATATGCTCATACATCTGCTACAAGAAATATGTTCATCCTCTAGGTACAAGGTGTCTTTGTTTTCATGCGGCATCATAAAACTAACCCATCTACTCCTTTTGGATTCTATAGGGAGGACATAAGATTCTGGGCAGTGTGCATGCTTCTTTTTACCATCTGTCTCCTACTCTAAAAAATTAAAAGCAGGAGTAGAGTTTCTAGGAGAGCTATTTTTTTCCCTGACATCTGCCTCTGTACCTAAGTCATTCTGTTTTGAGAAAGTTATCCTGTTAATGGACAGACAGTCAGAGTTTTAAATTTTTTTATGTAACTGTTACTGTAACATTTTGTTGGATTGGAAACAACAAAAGCAAAAGACTTGGCTAGTGAGAAAGTACAACAGTCGTCTTCAACGTCATTCTGTGCTGCTGCCTGATAATCATAGTTCATGATTTTGCCTGTCACAGGGGTTGTGCCTTGTGAAAGTAAATCTTTACTTCTGATTGATTGATTGATTGTGGGACACATCAAGTCTTTATCACTCTGAGCAACCACGCAGAAAGATTGTCTCCATGATGATCTGTCCCTAACCTGCTCATTCAGGTCTTTCAGTTGTGCACCCTTTGCTGTTGTAACTGGTACGTCCACTGTGCTGCTGGTTATCCTCTTCTATTCTTTTCTTCCACCTTTCTTGCAATGCAGAGTAAGTAGGGTATCCTACAGCATGGCAATGGAGAAGCGATGAATCTTTTCTCAGGGCTTTATAGGTCATGTAGTCAACTGATTAATTATCTTTCTTACTCTGATATAAGATGCTTTTTTTCTGACTTGAACAAACAATTTCTTTATATTAGTTTGGCAGAAGAGTCTTTTCTTTCTCTGCAATCAGCAATGAAAAACAGAAGTTTGTTGGAGGCTGGACAGAAAGACATCTCTGTCCATTCATTGCCACATTGATGTGACAGGGACAAGGGAAACAAGGGACAAGGGAGTAGAAGCCACATGCTGGGTAATAGTTCTCCCAAGTCTGCTTATTGCCATCCAACTGAAAATCTCAAGATTTTTCCAATTGGATGTAACCTACCAAATTTCCTCCTTTCAGACTGTCTCCATTCATTTTAGTAGCTTACGCTAGCCATTAATCATCACAAGTCTTTTGCAGGCATTTTGAAAAATGTCAGTATCTAAAAGCTTTGGAGAGGGGGACTGTTCTTAACCTGAGGGATAAAAAAACATATGGTACTGCTACTAGTGTCACCTGAGGAGATTGTATGGATGTTCTACTCATTGTATCTTGAGTCACAATATTTGCCAGGTATGACTGGAAAAATCAGAGTGATGCTATACTGATTTAAGGAGACTTTCATGACCTAGTCCATTTAGGAAATTTATTATTTTTGAAAATCCCAATTTTTCAGGATTATGAAATCCTTTGCTACCAAACCCACTTAAAATTTCGACTGCATGCCAGGTTTCAGTATTCTTCTGTACATCGACAAGGTTGATGCCCTATTGATTAGCATATAGTTTAGACATTTCTCCATATCTCTACTAGCAGACAAATATGACAATTTCAATTGTAGTGTAGTCAGACTCTAAGTTTGACTGGAATTACATTTTGCTAATATAGGCTATGAATAGATTCTTGAAAGCCTGACAGTCATTTTGCTTTCCTCTTCACTCTCTTATCCTCTAGCAAGTTAAAGTGGAGCCAGTTTGTTTTTTTCATTTTTGAATGCTTTCCTCACATCCCGAGCTTAAAACATCAGGGTTGAACTGTGGGGTCTTTGGTGCTGTTTGAGCTTGGCTGTTTTCTAGCTCATGTTTCATTTCCCAACATCAATAAGACATATTTTATTTGTAACTGTTGCTGCATTGTTTCTCCAAGCTCATCTCTAAGGCTCTCTACAGCAGCACACAAAAGTTCATTTGTCCATTGCTGTATAATTTAATTTGATTTTATTATGGACCGATCTGAGTTTACCAATAATATTTAAATAGTTTGTTTTATTTATCTCTTGTAGAATTAATGTATTTCCCAAAGTACAGCCAAATCCTCCAGCCACCATATTATTCTGCTCATTGTTGGTAATACAGAAATTATTTGAACTCTTATATTTTACCTTTTGATTGCCAGAAAGCAGCATAAGTTGTGAAATCCAGTCTCTCATATGCCATGCTTGGGTGGATGTCAGGTGGTGCCTGGAAAATACGTGGTTGCAGCCAGAACTACTAAGCTAGTAAGAAGCTGCTTCATCAAAGCAGAAAATAAGGTCAGGCTTCTGGGATGAAAGATTTAAGACCTCCTGCCCTGCGGATTCAGCAGTCTGCTATAACCTGCGGAGTATCTAGTGTTCAAGATGCTGATTTTTTCAGGATCATCTCAGCTTTGTTAGAGGAATGTTTCATCCACCTACTGAACGTGCAAATATATTGGCAGCAAGGCCCATGTAGGTTTCTGAAATTGTCATATTTATCTGAAATATACAAGATGTTCATTTGAATCTCCTACCCCAACATCAAATCAGCAAAAACATCTCATTCATTAAAACAGGACAACAAACTTCATATAGCTGGCAACATCAGGAGACTTGATGTAGTGGTGGAAGTTTTTATTAAATGGTAAATGTTTTAGTTTACGAGATGGCTAGGATCTAGCAGACTTGAAAAAGTAAAATATTTCATTGTATGCTAATTTCAGTCTGATGAAAGCTTAACTAATGAAGTCTGCTATTGATCCCAAATATAAAATGAAAGTGCATTTTGAAGTCATCATTATATTACACATATGGCATTAGCTGTTTCTCTGCTTCTTAGCCATTCAGTTTCATTTTGATTTTCAGTGGCTTATTTTCAAATACCTATTTTGACAAAAATAGTCATTTCTGTTCCATGAAAGTCATTTGTAAACGTATAAAAATGGTAAGCATTTTTTAAAAAGTCATTTCCCCCCAAATCTCCAGATGTATACTGTTGATAAAAAAGACCCTTAACCTTGAGACCCAAAAATTAACTGTCAGCTATCATTTTATGTGTTCCATGGTCATGAAAAATTTTTTCATCTGAACACATCTGAAGCAAGTGCTTTATGCAGATATTGAAGATGAAAATTACAATCCATAAATCTCCAATCTTAAATTTTTCAAGGCTTCTGAAACAGTTTTATATATTTTTTTCTCATAAGATTAGGAGTGACAGAATTTTGAAGTTATTGCTGACAATCAGACTTGATGCCTCCAGGTCACTCATGTACTTTAGTTCCTCTTTGAACTTAAAAAGGAATTGTATTTAACTTGTGAACTTCATTTCATGAAGGAAAAGAAGGTGTACCAAAGGAGCAGAAAAGATATTGATATTAAAGCTGGAAATAGGATAAAATTTAATTGAGGTGGCACCTCTTTTTCACTAAAGGCTGGGGGGCAAAAGGGAAACTTGCTTACATCAACTAAAAGCGTGAATAAACCTAGAGTCCAAACTATATCTACCTTTTTCGTAAATGCATTCTACTGTATTCATTTTCTTCCACCATTTTAAAACCACTAAGTAAATTCTACTAGAGTTGAACACACAGAAGTGTTTTATATAAAATGCAAGAAAGTAAAAAGAAATAAAAGTGAAAGAGAGTGAGAGAGATACATGTGGAACAATATTTGGTAGAGAAATAATGAAAGATATAATCAATACAGATTTTCTGGAATATAAAGCATCACCTTGCAACAGGATGTGGCACTAACTTGTCTAATGTGCTCTCTGTAGAAGTTTTTAATCTTTCTTTTGGGGGAACTGGGTGGGGGGAGAGCAAAGCTCAGAAGCAATATTTCCTGTGATGGCCCATGCCTGTGGATTGGCCTCCCCTAGTTGAGTACAAACTACTCAATGTAGTTTGTTTTATCTTTGCTCAAGGATGTACTAAGCAAACTACATTTCCCAAAAGTGGAAACACATTGTCTCTTTAGGTGTAACTTGTAATATTTGAAGTTATGATGTTCTCTGTTGTGACTTTCGAACATTTTACCTCCTGCAATTATGATGCACTGCTTTAGCATTACATTTACTTGTTTTGTTATTTTTAAACGTGTAATGTCACTGCTTAATGTTCCTGCCATTATTGATATTTTGTGTTTTTAGATTACAATCTTATTACTCCTAGAAGGGTCATTGATGGTACATAGAACAGTTTAGTTCTTCTGTTTTAGGGTCACGGGGGTGGGGGGGATGCATCTAGACTTCCTATCTGACCTCAGGCTTTCTACTCTGTGCCTTGTAAAATTATTTATTAGTCTGAGATTTGATAAGTCAGTCTTTACCAGCAAATGAATTACAGATGAATTAGACTTTTAATTCATATACACCTTTCTCTGTATGTCTAGGAATTATGATATCTGGAGCTGATCTGGTTGGGGTAGGTTCCCCCAACTACTTATCTCGAACCCTTGGGCAAATCTCTCATTTTAAACTTTAAATAATGGTTTGGAGCCAGGCTGTTTGAACAACCATCTTTCCTCCATTGCATCTACCCAACCCACCACGACAGGAATTCAGAGTATGGTGTGGGTCCAACTATTAGGGATCTACATTGGTGGGAGCATGAAAAGTGTCTTGTTGGTGGTGGCTCCTTCCCTATGGGACATAATTCCCATGAAGGTACAATTGCCCCTCCCCTGTTGCTCTTTTGAAAAATGCCAAACACTTGGCTATTCAGCAGACCTGGAGATCCCAAATGGAGATGTAGCTGATCAAGTAGCTGATCCGATGGTCTTGTTGAGAGGAGGAGGGAGGGGTTATGTTGTTTTTAATGTTGTAAGCCACCCAAAGTCACTGGCGTATGAACTGGGCAGCCATGTAAATTTGTTTACTACATAAATAAATAAACAGGAAAATTTCTCTTTGCTATTTCCAGGTAGTCATGTATATTGGTCAAGTCATGAAAGACCTTCTGAAGTGGCCTCGTCCTCATTCACCACCTGTTGTCAAGCTAGAAAAGAAGACTAATGCAGAATATGGAATGCCATCCACACATGCAATGGCAGCCACTGTCATCTCTTTCACTTTTGTATCTGTGACTGCAAACCAGTACAAGGTAGGAAGCAGCAATTCTGATTTAATCTAGTCAAGTTGCATGACCAAATTTTATTGCCTTATTTGGTCAAATATTAGTCCTTCCATCTTAAGCCTCAAGTATTTCAGTGGCATTACAATCCATTTCTGTTTCATCCTCTTCCTTCTTGTGTATTGGTCTTCATCGGACAGTATTAACAAACTTTTCACTGTGACTGACTAAGACAAGTCATTCCTAGGAATATGGGACTGTTTTACATCCTCCATCACATTTCTGTAAAATTAGGATCTTTTGTCCCAGTGGGATTTTTTTGGGAATGTGCACAAATTCACTTTTGGGCCTACCGTATTTTCCGGCATATAAGACGACTGGGCGTATAAGACGACCCCTGACTTTTCCTGTTAAAATATAGGGTTTGGGCTATACTCACCGTATAAGACTACCCCTCTTCCAACGCACACCAAATAAAAATTAAAAAACATCACCTTGCTCACCCACAATGTAAAAGCAGCTGTGCTAGACCCAAAATGGCCTCTGCAACAAGCAGGAACCTCACACAGCCACAAAAAGCCCCAAAAAACAACTTTCACACTTTACATACACACAACACAACACAACACAACAGGCTCACCCACAATATAAAAGCAGCTGTGCTAGACCCAAAATGGCCCCTGCAACAAGCAGGAACCTCACACAGCCACAAAAAGCCCCAAAAAACAACTTTCACACTTTACACACACACAACAGAACACAACTGGCTCACCCACAATGTAAAAGCAGCTGTGCTAGACCCAAAATGGCCCCTGCAACAAGCAGGAACCTCACACATCCACAAAAAGCCCAAAAAAACAACTTTCACACTTTACACACACAAAATTCCACATACAGCTTTGTGAGATTTTGTGTGTTTGTGTAGTTAGAGTGAAACACTACAGAAACACATTAAATCTCAGAAAGCTGCACAAATATTATTTTATTTTTATTTTTATATGAAAACTAAATTTAAAACTTCCTAAACTTTAAATGGCTAGGTCTAAAAAAGAACAACTAAAAAAAACCCCAATTAACTATTTTTTTTAAAGCTCCCAAAGGGGAAAAAAACTTACCCAATAGAACAGGGGTCTCCAACCTTGGCAATTTTAAGACTTGTAGACTTCAACTCCCAGAATTCCTCAGCCACTTTCTTTTGCTGGGTGAGGAATTCTGGGAGTTGAAGTCCACAACTCCTGCCTGTTTGATTGCAGGCAGGGAGTGGCTTGCTGATGGAATGGATTCAGGCAAGCGAAGCAAGGCAAGCGTTGCGATTAGCAGCTAAGGTAAGCAAGCTGGAGGGGGAAAACTTTTTTCCTTTTACAGGGCTCTGGCGATCCCAGCTGAGTTGCCTGATTGGCAGGCAACTCAGCTGGGATCGTCAGAGCTTGCAGAGCTACGTAAAAGGAAAAAAGTTTTTTCCTTTTACATGGTTCTGGCATCCCAGCTGAGTTGCCTGATTAGCAGGCAAAGCTGGGATCGTCAGAGCTTGGATCGTCAGAGCTATTTAAGGCTCGTCAGAGTCTTTCGGGCTGGTCTGCCTGGTTACAGGAGAACGACACCCGGCGTATAAGACGACCCCCGACTTTTGAGAAGATTTTCATGTGTTAAAAAGTCGTCTTATACGCTGGAAAATACGGTACTTGGTTAGTCTTTCAATTGTGGAGATGTTTATTTAGAGTTCTTCATTTAGCCTAGGATACTTTGAAGGCCTTTTTTAGAATGGAATTACAAAATTTCACCATCTATGATCTTCAGGTAACTTATCCAAATAAGGCTCTTGGGAAGTCATAAATTCCTCTCTCATTGTCTAAGTAGTTTCATCTAAGGTTTAGGAAAGGAAGATTCTAATTCTTTAGATTTATGGTATTCTCAAACTAAATTGTGGATGGACTGTTTTCGGTTAAGTGATGAATAAAGATTTTATTAACATTCTTTCCCCTTATATTTTTAGTATCCACTTGAACTTGGACTGTTGGGAGCCTTCTTATTTTCATCTCTGGTAGGCCTCAGCAGAATTTACACAGGAATGCACACAGTACTGGTAAGTTTTTACCGTGGGTAACTGCTGGGACAATGAGAGAGGCAAGGAAAAAAAATCATGAAATGCTTATGGTGCCATCATTACTTAAATTACAGAATTTTGATGCAAGTCCATAATTGTGCAGTTATTTAATGACATTGCTATATTATGTCATCATTTAGGAGTTATTAAATACATACATACATACACACATATACATACTTAATAAAAATAATTTCTAAGATATAAATTTTCCCCCTTGAAAAGAATATGTAGTTAAGTTTTCAGAAGCAACTTATTTTTTGTGATTTTTCTCTCATGCCTCTCCTAAATTTCCCACTTAAACAAGCCCAAGGAATTCTGGCTTGATGTTTTCATAAATCAGAATTTGAAAATTAAGAACAACGATTTGCTATTCTGTGTCTTAAAGGAGCAATAAGCCCAAATCCCCAGCTTGTTATTCTACAGCTCCCACCATCAGTTTGACATCTGCCTTGAGCTGAAGATAGGATATAGCAAAGTATAACAGCAAAGTTAAATACAAAGCATTAAGCAATACAAAGCATACAAGTTGAAAGAATCTGTAGACATTTCTCAAATCTGAACCTAAGTAATAGAAAATTTGTTTCTTCATGATTTAAGACTTTGATCACTGAGGAGATATATCTTTATATGCCTTTAGGTCAGGGCTGTCAAACTTGCGGCCTGCAGGCTGGATGTGTAACACACTGGCCCCGCCCATGCCGTTTAGCAAAGGGGGGAGAAGAGTCACGATATGTCATGTGACGACACTGTGATGACGCGAGTTTGCACCCCTGCTTTAGATAGAGTCTAACACTGCCATTTGCACATTTACTTTTCTTGATGTGTGATCTAATCAAACTGGAAGAAATTATGAGGTAAAACTCCATTATTTTAAAACATCTTGTTTGCTACATAGTGCAGTTGATTGAGTGCATTTACTGAGAGTTAGACTTAATGTTATTTACGGGATGAGAAGTTCAAATAAGACATTTTAATGATAATTTCAGCTTACTCATATAAGCATCTTAAATCATTGTAGCTGCTAATGGCTACATTTGTTTATTCATTACTATGAATTTTGATGGAAACCCTTATTAGATCAAGACATTTAGTTTAGAACAGAGAATTCTCTCTTCCCCATTATAGAGCTTAGTTACCCCAGTTAGTTAATCAATCAAGAGCCTGTAGTACAGTGGACTAAAACACTGTTATTAACAGATTAACATCTGCTGTTTGCAATTACTGCAAGTTCAAATCGCACCAGGCTCAAGGTTGACTCAGCCTTCCATCCTTTCAAAGGTAGGTGAAATGAGGACCCAGATTGTGGGGGCAATAAGCTGACTTTGTATAAATATACAAAAGTATGAACACTATTGCTTAACGCATTGTAAACCGCCCTGAGTCTCTGGAGAAGGGCAGCATATAAATTAAAGCAAAAAAAAAAATCAGTAAAAATTCTCATGACTTTAATAAAATTATATGTCAATTTATCTCAGTAACTTATAATTCTGTGAATAGTTTTTACCTTAAATATTCTGGAGTTTGAAACTACTTATATATACAATAACATGGAGATCTCAATGTGTTCATGTTTCTAAAATAAAATGCTATGTTTATCTCCCAAAGTTTCAACTAGAATTTTCTGATTAGTTCAGTAGTCTCTTTTCTCCCACCTGAGTATGACCCAGGTTTTTTCTGACAAAGGAATAACAATATTTTGCAGTCCTGGTTGTCATTAAATAATGTGATAGCCCATTCCCCTCTCACCACCTAAAAGTCTTGAGTTCTTGCTTCAAATTACTAATCTCATAAAATTTCATTACACGGGAGAGAATAAAAAAACACAGTAGTTAGAAGTAAAGAACACGCTCTGGCGGCAGGGACAGCATAGTTCTTGATGAGATTTGATGTCATGTAGTTTTCTTCAGGCATTCAGTTACAAAATGGGGGAATGGGATATGTGTGTTGGTGTACCCTTTTCTGTTCCTGAATTCCATGCAGTCAGCCAGAGTTCTGAGGACAGTGTGCTCAAGTTTTCATTAGATGCAATATGTTAACAAAGCAGAATTCTGGGATACAAAATGTTTTCAGATTCAGATTCAAGATGTTTTTCAGAAAGGAAGACCAAGATGATAGAGTTTTGTGGATGGCCTATTTTCTACCTTGTTTTTGATGCCATCCATGTGTTTACATAAATGCCTAAATCTTCATGTTATATGTATTTTCTTTGATATTATATAGTAAGTTATTTCCAAAGTGTTTAAATTTAAATTTAACCAGTTTACACACATAAATAAAAGTTATCCCAAATCAAGCTTGACGCCTGATTTTTACACAAACATATTCATGAGGTTTTCCTAGCATCAGTATGGAAATGACTATTACTTTTTTCTAGGATAGTTTTTAATTTCCTAGTCTAATAGTAACCTGGGGTTTCTTCTTGATATACCATTCAAGTAGTAACCCAGTTCAATTCTGCTTAGTTTTTTTTAAAGATCAGTTAAGGCAGGGATGTCAAACTCAATTTCATTGAGGGCCACATCAGGGCTGTGGTTGACCTTGGGGGGAGGGGCTGGGGGGCATGGCCGACTGCCACTCCCTGGGCGGGCATGGCCAACTTGATGCCACTCCCCAAACTGCTGGCATATTTCCTCTTCACACTGGGTAGCCACGCTGGTCCAATTTTTTCTCTTTCAATTGGGTAGAGCATGACGGCCCCGTGGGCTGAATGCGGCCCGTGGGCCTTGTGTTTGATCTGTGAGTTAAGGTAAGTGTGGGTGCTACAACATAACTAATCCCTTGGCAACACATCTTCTCATCTCATCTCATCTCTCTCTCTCTCTCTCTCTCTCACACACACACACACAATTCAAACTGAAATGTGGAGGAAGACAGAGTGACTAAAATATTATATTGAAGCTTTTAGGCCAATTTTTATCATATACTTGGCACAAACCTGGAGAAAATGATGGAAGGGATTATTGGCTAGATTGATATGCCTATATATGGACGTATTTCTTACATTTAGACTTCATCTAATACATTGTTCTCTCCAAAGCTAAACATCTAAAAGGATAATATAAGATGATGCTACCGTATATAGCAGGAAAAAATGTACTGAAGTTTGACATTGGCTGTTTCTTTTTGAATGTAATCCATGCACATGGATTACAAATATTGCATACTTTTATTCACAAATGCAAGTGCCAATGAACCTTTAATCCCCAGAAATATTATATCCTTTTGCTTGAAGGCTACTCTTTATGCTTCACACATCCTTTGTTTATTACAGCTAAATTATAGGACACTTTCCAAGAAATATCAGGTTATTAGATTCTTGCTAGCTCTTGTCTCCAACCTCTTCTTGTAAATCTCATGTTGTTTCCATTTCTGACATAATCCCTTATGGGAATAGTTCCAAAAGCAATTCTCTGAAGAAATCTATTAAATCTAACTTATATACATACATACACAGGGTTAAACCTAGCTATACTCTAGTATTCCTAATTACAACCATTTGTCTACACAGTATACTTGCTGCATATCCTATTATAGTAGTGGAAGATGAAAACAAAACCTAGTGCCTCTAGGCCTTCATAAGACCATAAGGAGCACCATAATGTATGAAATAATATAACCCTTGGCATCTAATGCAGGAATATTATGATGAACCACTTCAACTTCTTCCAGCATACAGGAGCAGCCAGCTCCAAATTAAGGATTTAGTATCTAAGATCAATCATAATTTAAGGGAATATATAGAATCATGGATTTTCTGTGGAGAAAGTTCTACTAACATCCCCAGAATGATGCTTCCCAAAGATTTGGACTACACCATCCCTGCTAGCAATAGGAGCTGTAATTCAATATCTCTGAAGGATAGCAGCCTAGGGAAGATATGTGTAGAATATAATTTGTGTAATGACCATGCATATGCGTGTATGTGTGAAAGAGAAATAGAGAAGACTTTTGTTTAAAAATCTGTGATGGTATTCTTTGTTTCTTTTGTGTGGAATGGAATTAATTTGAGATATGTACTAGCATTACTGATGTTTTAAAGTTCTTTAGTGTAGATTACAGTAGCAGTAGTGAAGCATTCAAAAACTGGTCTTTTTTCTTAATAAATGTAGTCATTCAAGATGACTTTGATTATCAAGAGTCCTTTTCTGAACACTCTCCAGAGTCCCTCTTTGAGTGAAATGGGTAGATGAAAAATATGAAAAATAGATAAAAATAAGATAATTGATATTGTTTGGCCTAAAGCCACCCATAAAAAAGTAAACTAAGGAAGGAACATTAATTCTTTGCAGAGAAATTACGAAGTTATTAAATTGAGTGCCTATGGAGATTCTCAATCATCCAGGAAATAGTTACCTCAAAGCAGTTCAGAATGAAGAGGTTTCTTGGATGAGAAGTGAAACTTTTCAAAGGAAAAAACTGAGAAAATCTATTTGCCTTTGAAAAAAGCATCTTTGTATGATTAAACTGAGAGATTATGGGAGGGAAAGGCTGGTGACTAGAAAGAAAAAAAACTTTTTTTATTTCTAGTCATCAGAAATCTTAATTTAAGAAGCATTACTTCATTGCCTTTCAGCAAGAAGGTCCAAATCTAAATTATGGGTTTGCATACAGTGATATATGAATACATACTCTGCCTATAAATTTTACCTTAATTCTGCAAATGTAGCATATTTACTGCTCTTGCAGAAATCCTCTCCTGTCCCCCCACCCCCACCCCATGAAGAGTATAAAAGTGATGAAGATTCTTCAGTTAAATTTTGCTTCAGTGAAGTAGTAGAAGTTGAAGGACATACATCATACCAAGCTTTTGTATTTGTTATGTTACTCATTGACATTTATTCTTAAGGTATTTCTTATGTCTACTAGACCTGTCATGTTCTAAACCTGATTTTCAATTCAAGTTAGGGATTGTATTCTGAGACAAATGGCAACTTGTGTCTCTAATATCTTTATGTGTTTTTCCAGGACGTCATTGTCGGCAGTCTAATTTCCTTATTTTTGACTGCTATTACCTGTCCTACCTGGGATATCGTGGACCATTTGATGCTCACCAGCGCTTTCTGTCCAGCATTCTGCATCATTGTGCCCCTCTTCTTGTGCTACAATTATCCCAAACTAGATTATTACAGTCCAACTAGAGCAGATACTACCACTATTCTAGGAGCTTCGGCAGGAGCAATTATCGGGTTTTGGGCAAATAATCATTATGGTTCAAATGCTGCATCTACAGATGTCACTTACAGTGTTTCTTCTATCAATCGTGAAATTATCTTGCTAGTGCTTGCAAAATTTATAGTGGGGATTGGTGTTTTAATGATGACACGGCAGATTGCCAAAACTATTGTTCGTAAATCATTATGTTCTTGGCACAAGGTTTCTAACAGCGATGTTGTAGCTATGCAGCAAATAAAAATTGAAGTGCCCTATAAATTTATAACCTATTCTTCTATTGGTCTAAGTGCTACAATGTTTGTGCCACTACTATATACATTTTTCGGTTTAAATTAAATGCTATGCATTTGTTTTTTTTTAATTGTCCAGATTATGGACTGCAGATTAAAAAGATTTGCAGTAGTTGGGGGGCTGGGGTGATGGGAGAATGGAATGTGCCTTTTGCATAAACTCTTTGGATTGCTAATACTGGAGACTAAAGATAGGATTTAGTTATTCTAGTATTCAGTGTGAGAGAGATGGTCACAGACCAAAAAATAATAATAATCAGGAATGACATTTAATTCTATGTATATTGCTGAGAATTATCAGCTTTGTAAGTTGAGGGAAACCAAATATAGTACAATATCAGTCTTCAACAGTTTGTAAACATATGTGATTGGGAATAAATGCATGCTATGATCTTCCTCGGAATGGAGATGCTGCACTATTCCTCTAGGGTTTAAATGACCCTCACAGTCCCCAACCTAACCTTTTATCTTACATACCATAAGAATACAGGTTGGAATTTTCATTTTTCTCTTTGTATTTTGAATAAGGAGTCTGAAAGATATTGATTGTATGACGACATAATATTCTTATATCAAAATACTGTAGACGTTTCTCAGGAATGTAGCACTGACAGCATAAAGGAAGCAGCATTTTGTATTCTAATGGTAATACAAGAGAAAAGTGCTGAGTTGCTTCTAAGTCTTTTTCCTGCTCGTTCACATTCTAAACGTTACAAATGGATGGCGATTGGCTATATGAAAGAACATGTGGAGATTGGAATAGTTGATTAGTACTACTGGTCAAGTATTCTTTGTGTTCACATTATAGCGGGAGCAGAAGACAGTAAAACCTTCATATCATAGATTTTAATTGAACAGATTTTAGATATAAAATGTTTTTGTTTGGACTTCACCTCTATTTACTTACATCACTAACGTGATATAATTACATAAATGAGGTAAACTATATAAATTGGAATTTAACAGATATCTGATATGCTAAATCATGGTTTTACTGTAATGCAATGCATTATTGAATTAAGTAGGACAATTCTATTTAAAATAGATTTCTAAATGTATGTTGTCTTCCCAACAGCTTTGGGTTTGTTTACATAACTGTTTTTATGAAGAGCACATAGTTTTTGCTGTTCAACAAGACTGCACATATATGTTCTTATTTATAAAGTATACAATTTCTATTTTTGTATCATTTTACTGTAATATGCTAAATACATAATCTGAAAAAATACCATCAATTGCTATATTCAAATTATGTGTTTCTATATTTTTTTTAAATTAAAACATATGTCATATATGTATCTGTAGTGTACTATATAGGTTATTTCAAAGTATAAATGTCAAATGCTCTTAAGGAAGCACAAACAAATACAGTATTTTCTGGTTACATTTTTAGTTCATGTAGACACTGAATTAAAACATTAAATAAGACTGCTTGCAAACATATAGAACTAGATATGGACACTAGGTAAAAGGCTCGTGGTTAACATTTAAAGCAGGCATACAAATCCTATAGCCTTGGCTCCATTAATTTGATCACTCCATCCAAGTGGTCTATGTGTTAAAGGCAGTGGTGGAATTCAAATTTTTTTTACTACCGGTTCTGTAGGCGTTGCTTGGTGGGCGTGGTGTGGCTTGGTGGGCATGGCAGGGGAAGGATACTGCAAAATCCCCATTCCCACCCCACTCTAGAGGTGGCATTTGTCGGCTCTCCAAACTACTCAAAATTTCTGCTACCAGTTCTCTGTCAGAACCTGCTGAATAGCACCCCGCTACCAGAATCTGTCAGAACCTGCTGAATAGCACCCCTGGTTAAAGGTATTTATTGGTAATTTATTTAACAAGTGAGATTTTCAGCATAAATCCCTAGTATCCAAAATTTTGCTTCAATTCCCTGTAATCTCATCATCACCACAACTAATCCAAAATGGGGGTTCACCTAAGATCATTTGTTGGGGTTTTTTTTCATCAAAAGACTTATTTACTCAATATGAAAATGTGCAAAGAAACATCATGTCTAGAAGACAAAAATATCTTTAGGCATTTGCAACTACATACAAATGACAAAGCTTCCTTATTCTATTTCTAGTATAGGAAAAAGCAGAATCAATGGATAATTTAGTCTTAACATACAGCTGCTTGCAATTGTATGTTCTACAACTAAGGATAACTGAGTAGGCAAATTTATTTTGATCCCCTTTTTTTAATAGAATAAAAATTTATGGTGTAGCTACCATGGGGGGGAAAATAAGTTTGTTTCAGCTTACAAAAAACATGTATGTTTATAATCAGGAAAAAATTAACCTCTCAATTTAGTTCACATTTGTTTTTATAAATTATCACTCTATTTGGTGTAGCTGCAATAAGTTAACAGTCTACATTTCAATCACTAAACTATCTGAGGAAACAAAGAAGTATTTAGCCAATACATATTTATGATACTTTGCCTTGTTTTTTAAAAAGATTGATGTCCTTAACTGTTAAAAAAGAGGCTTTCACTGGTTAACAAAACTTTTCTTATTATAGTAATAATATATTGAATCCTAATAAAGCCTAATGTAACATTGGTCTAATACTTTGACGTACAGAGAACTGCTAGGCAGTAGCAAGACAAAATAAAATAGAGAATGAAGTTGGACCAAAGGACGATGTTCTTCTTACTGGAAAGGCTCAATTGTGATTTCTAGAGCAGAACAGGGCATAGTGAGCTCAAATTTGGTGACAACATCAGGATGAAGAACTCCCAAGTTCCCAATGCTCTGTCCTTTGGCAAAGATCTCAGCACAACGACCAGGGAAGAAAGCAGAGTCTGAAAGCAAATAAAGGGACAATGGAGTTAGTATTTCTAGGAACAAACAGAAACAGAGATAAACTCTCAATAGCACCTAAGATTCAATTGAAATGGTTGCAAATCAACAAAAATGGCTTCCCATTTTAGAGTGTTAACACAATCGAGAAAAAAAAAGCATTTGAAAAGTCAAGCCTTTTTTCAGAAGTATGTATATTTTACATTTAAAAAAAGTTGGGAAAAGTTTTGCTAGGAAACTTTAAAATTCAAATCTACATTTTCAACATAAGGTGTCCAAGTGGTTAATTAAAAAATTAAAACTTTGAATTACTAGGTAAAATTAGGCTACAGATTCAAATAATTACAACTGAAGTACCTGTTTTATAATCCTGCTTGCATTCCCCCCCCAGTAATCTCAATAGAATTTCATAATTTAATGCTAATATAAAATTTTAAAGTAATAAAGTAAATACTATTCTGAGAAAATGTCCACAGTATTCTATTTCAAAAATTATCTTTCTGTTTGTATCTCTCTATCTCACATTGGATTTGTAAATAAACTTATTACTAGGCACATATTGCCACATCTGAGATTTTTCAGTTGTATTACATTGTAAAGTTATGCACAAGGCAAAGGTGGGGAGGACAATAAAATAATCCTCAAAAGTTCACTAGAAGAAGTACTTCTAAAATCATTAATATTAAATATAGCTAATTAATGCAAGTGCTCTAAGAAGCATTTAAAAAAAAAGAATCCGCTACTGTATTAGAAAACATTTCCATAAATTATCTCAAGCTAATCTCATAGTGTCTTCAGTTGTCTTGAAAACGTGTACCTGTGAAAACAGGATGATGTGAGAAGCTGAATTACAGCAACACCGCTTTATTTAGATTTATGGATTCTGCCACAAGAAAAAACAATACAGAACTGAAAGAAATAATGTCAATATATAGTATCATAATGGTCACTATTAAATCACTTGTTCGCTTGCAAACATGCCCATGGACAGAGTTGGAAAAATATTACTTTAAAAGTACTTATACTGGGCCATGCAGGCCAGAGGAATCTCTATTCATACCCTAGCTACGATTATTTAAAAGTTAGATTGCAGTATCCTCTTAGGTCTCTACCACTCTACAAAGAACAATTAAAATTTACAAATTACAAAACAATTAGTTTTGTATGAACTAAACTACCATGGAAGGCTAATTTCTCAGCAAAAGTATTACTCTGTTCACAACAGAAGATGTATGCTAATAGACTGACCTAAAAATTAATATGCAAATAGGAATTAATCAAAATGGGTACGCAGAGTGTTATTTCTCACAGGTAACAATCTTCTAATTTATTAATTTATCATTTTTTAGGAGATTTACAACAAGTAAAAAATGCATGATACCCAGAATGCATTGGCATATTATACTTGCCACTTCTGTAGTATGATAGCAATATGCTTGAGTTGTTTTAAGGACCAATAATATGCATAAAATTTCTGTTAAAATTATATGAAGTAAAATTCCCACTGCTTTAAAGAATGTTCCTTAATGAAACTAGATTTTATTAATCCTGAAAGATGTCATTTTCAAATGCAAAGATAAGAATAGCTTATGTGAAAGAAAAACTTCAGCCCAATGGATCTTAACTAGGTCATAGCAGACATCTGACCATACATGTTTTCAATATATTAATTGGAATTTAATTCTGTGTGAATGCATATTAGATTCAAGTCCAATTTTGTAGTTAGGGTCAGCAAATATGTCAGTTCCTGTTATAAGAAAGTTCCCCATGAACTAGTGTACATAAATTGTTATCTTCCACAGTAATAAAAAACATGCAAAAAGGCTTCCTATGAATTAGTACACATAAAATGTTATTTTCCATGGTAAAAAAATTAGCAAACTATATCAAGCCTTTTCCTGCTAACTACTGGTTTTTTGTTTTTTTTTGTTTTTTGTTTTGGTTCACAGGGGTTCTGTCCTAATAGTCAAATCTGGGGGCCTAAGGCTGAGAATCACCAAACTACAGAGTAAGATGTATTGGCAAGCATATCTAATAGA
Organism: Pantherophis guttatus; assembly: GCF_059756535.1. Taxonomy (NCBI): domain Eukaryota; kingdom Metazoa; phylum Chordata; class Lepidosauria; order Squamata; family Colubridae; genus Pantherophis; species Pantherophis guttatus. Next base: position 33,860,147 of record NC_142068.1, on the reverse strand, counting down.
TCAAAATTGTATTATATGATGCAGAAAAAGATGGAATCATATAAAAACACACATGTTAAACCTCTACTTTAAAGCCCATAAAATTAAGAATTTATTACATGCTTTTAAACTTAAATGCCTCAAGGAATCCAAAAGGAGACTGAATTTGAAAGTATATGAGTGCTGTAAAAGATAATTAAGAAAGATAAAGCATGAACTCCAAAGTCTTTAGATAAACATACTTGCCTTCTGAAAATGGCAGCTCTAAAACTTTTTAAACCCTATAACATCCAAATAAACTAAAATCAATGATCCATAGTAAGAAAAAGATTTCTGAAATGCTTTGAGGTTCAAAGAATTCTGTTATTAAACTTATGTCCCTAAGAACTGATAATTGTCTTTGTGTTCTAACGCCAAGACTGCTTTGATTATTCAGGGCATCTTCTTTGGTCACTAATCCAATGGAAAACCTGGTCTTTAGCCTATTTTCTGCTTAATTGACCTTCAAAGAGCTTGTTGAATTCTCAGTGTGCTTTATTGTCAAATAGTCTATACATAGCTTCTTTTCTCTATCAATCTCCTTTCCATATTTGGAGTGAAAAGATTAACGAAATGATATAGGATCAGAGTTAGCATCAGCTTTAAAGACTATACTGATTCAACTCATAGCTTGAAAACAATAAGTAAACAAAAATTAGATGTTGGGCTTCAATAATTAAGAAAAAGGAACTATGCTAGCCAGCATGATTATTAAAGGCTCAGTCCAAATATTCCAAGAGTTAATGTTTATTATCTTAACATGAAATGGAAAAAAATTAGTTGATCAGAAACATGATGCATTCGTAAATCACATCAAGACTGATTTCATCAGGCCTGAAAAAAATTAATATCTTTTCTAGGCAGTATAAAGAATTATTTTTCTGAGTTTATGGAAGGTTATCTATTCTCCTCTATTCCCTAACATCTGTAACACACATCCCATATGAAAGGATAAGAAGAAAAAGAAGTTTACTGTTTACAAAACAAATGCGAACAAGTAAACTGATCTGTGTAAGGAAACTACTGGAAGAGAAACAGTTAACAGCCACTAAAGTTCTTAATACATGTAAACTAATCCCCTAATTCAACAAGTGCCTCTCATCCCTTTTTTGAAGATCAAAAAGAAAACTTTCTTTTACTGTATATTTGGAATCAGTGGGAACAGGTGTGGATTCTGGATAGGCATGCAGATGAAAAGGTATAATTACCTAGTCCACTTCAGAATCAGGGGGTCTGAATTCCCATTAAGAGGAAACATTTCGCTTTCATAACTTTTGTAATGAAGTATGTTATTAATAAAATAAAGCTTAATACACATTAGTGTTTACATCAGCTGGCTAATACCTTTCTACAGCAGGATATAATTTTCCAGTGGTAATTTCATGCAAAATGTAAAGCAGATCGAACAACAGTTACAAATATTGTAAAATATAAGAGAAACAGACCAGAAACTAAACTTGGAGTCTGGTTTTCCAGACTATTTCTTTTCATTTATTTCTATTTCATATTTCTAAACTGCCCATCTCCCTCAAAGAGTGATCTTCCAATATGACGCTCTATCATCTGCCGATGATGCCCTTTTTCATTCTAGGTTATACAATCAGGGCAAGAACTAATTTAGCTTCCATCTGCGGCTGCTCATTGAACCCCAGCAGTTCTTGCTAGCATGGCTAATTGTATATAATACTGAGCCACAACTTCTATACTGTATCCTTGCTTTATGCAAAAGAATATAGACAGAAATCTAAATTTTAAAATGACAATATAAATATTTATAGGTCAAAGTTTTTAACTACTATGAAATCAGTTACAAGGAGTGCGGTGGCTCACATGGTTAGGACACTGGGTTGGCAGTTAGCAAGCCCACAACTTGAGACCCGAGTACTGCTGCATGGTGGAGTGAACTCCTCCCGTCGTTCATTTCAGGTCCTTGACGGGAACATGAAAGGAGCACCAGGCAACGGTGATGTCACCAAATATTCCTTTCACCCTGGAAGCACCTTAAACAGTGTCATTGACACAAATGGGATGTGTGTGTGGGGGGAATCAGTTACTGATCTTAGACTCTGTATGCAATTGTTTGGATTTAAAGCAACAAAAAGGTGGTTTGAGAGAGGGGGTGCTTGCAAAGGTGCTCATCTGATAGGCACCCAATCTGAAGAAAATATATGTCTGAGATGAGGCACCATCAACAACCCCACCTAACCCCAAGCTTTCTACTGTACCCTGTTAGCATCTCTTTACCTCAAATATTTCCCTCCTCAGGGATCACACTGCCACCTTACGGGCTTAGGAAAATGCAAAATTGTAATTAAGTGCCAAGAAGGAGAGAGCATGCATACCTACAAACCTTCTGGAGCAGCACCTCTTCTGCCTTGAATCTGACATACTACACATCCATAAATTGTAAACTATTCAACGTGGGTTATGGATGGCAGAAGACTTGATAAAGGATATATTTTATGATAAAATACCTATATGATAGACAACTCTCTGTTATCTACCCTGTTTCCCCTAAAATAAGACATCCCCTGATAATAAGCCCAATCGGGCTTTTGAGTGTGTGCGCTAAAATAAGCTCCCCCCCAAAAAATAAGCCCTTCCTGAAAATATTTAAACACATGCGCAGCTGGTCTTCGCCATTTCCTCTGGTTAGGATTAGGGAGACAGAGCTGGAAATCAGGTAAGATGGCAAGAGGAGCCCCGCCTTGCTCCACACGTCCCAAAATAATAAGACATTCCCGAAAATAAGACCAAGCACTTATTCCGGGGTTCAAAAAAAAAATATAAGACAGGGTCTTATTTTCAGGGAAACACGGTATATACCATAATGTGTTAGTTTCTAAAAAGTGGAATTGGAACCAATTCAGAGTCGCTTTTTTAAAAAAATAGGATATGTTCACATTCCTTTATTCCTTTATAAGAGTTTATATGATGAATAATCCATTTCACTCTGCAAATCAAAACTTTATGTAATCCACACATGGAGGAGGTAAAGAACAGAAAGTATCTCTAATTCTATAAATAATTCTCCAGAATTTTTGGAGGTCAGATTTTCTGTTCTTATAAAAAAGCTCATTTCTCAACATGGAAAAAGAAAAAAAAGAGAGGAAGGAAGGAAGATATTTTAAGCACTGTAGTCTGCCAATTCTCGCGGTAGTCTAAGCTCTTACTGTATTGAGTTCTATGAACACAGAAACCCCAGGTAGTCAACTTACTCATGGTTGGCAGTTTTCCTGCTATTTAACGATAATCTGGTCAATTAGGAAGTGACATGATAAGTATCACTTTAAAAAACATGTAAATCAATATTTCTTCACCTAAAAGATGGCTGGTATTTTTATTTGGTCTAAAGACCACATAGAATGAGAAACATTAGCTCTGGAAATAGGTCCTTTACCCTTATTGTTTGAAAGTTAGTTAATGGAACTAGCAACTAACAGAATGAACTAAAGTTTTAAAATAGCCAAAAATATTGACTACCAACTAGTAGCTTTATTTGGACTTTATTTATTTTTTATTTTTTTATTTTTATTTTTTTCAATTATTATTATTATTTTATTTTATTTTTATTTATTTATTTGGACTTTATTTGGGCTAAATTATAACCATCATTAGTGTCTTTTATCTGGTTTTCTAGAATTCTAAGAGTTGGAGGCATAATAATTATAATTTAATGTTGTTTTTATTGTTGGAAAAACAGAGGGAATTATGAACAAGCAAATATGCTCTCACAATCAAATATATCTCAATGTAACCTGTATAAGGAAAAAGTCTGAAACAATTGTGGAATTTTTCCAAAAGATTCAACATTATGCTACTGTAAAGGTCTGTATGAAGTAATTATGAAACAGTAGCTATACCAAGATTTCCAGTGACATAAAGGCCAAAAGAGAAGTTTCACAGATACTGTTTCAGATTTCCAGTGATTGCTTGTCACTTGAGAGTAACAAAAGGAGGATATTTTTTTAAAGTTATCATTAATTCTCACACTTTTACTTGTACTTTTACTTCAAATGGGAGATATTATAGTGGCACATTAACATGACTTAACATCTAAAAACACCACAGTAAAATTTTTGATGCAATGTAATGTTGAACATGTTTTATTTTTTATGAAATATTTTGAATTATCTTTAATGAGAGAATTAAATAAAACACTGGGTATTAAATAAATCCAGGAAGAAACATACTTGAACCTTTTCGTACTTGCACCTTTTCATACAAAGCTTAGCATGCTAATATTTTTTTAACAAATCTTTATTGTATCCTTTCCATGGATTAATAATATATTTCCACCCCAACTTTTTTCCAAGATATGACTCAATACTGGCACATTTAAGATTTCTAGGTGGTTTCTATTTTGGTACTAATCAGACCAGCATAGAAATATTTATAATAATCAGATTTGATGCACTAAGCATGCATCTCCAGCAGGGGTAAAATCTACTTATCTTTCGGAAGTGCACGCGTCACAGGCACGCGCAGATCTTTTGCGCATGCACAAAAAACACATTACTTCCTGGTTACAACCAGGAAGTAATGACACCTGGCCGGGTGGGCAGAGCTATGCTCCATCGTTGGTACGTTGATACTGGATCGCCAAACCACCGGCCAAGATCGCTACCGGATTGGGCGATCCGCTCCGATCCGGGAGCATTTCACCCCTGATCTCCAGTAACTAGTTAATACTAATTACATGGACCTAATCAGTATCATATCCTAAATAGATTTCTATTTATATTAGGAGAGAAAATAGGAGTCAATGGGAAGGTAACTCTCCCAACATTATATTTAAACTCTTAACTTAATACTTCTGGATCATAGCTTGTAATTATTCCTGTGACTCAAGTTACTTTGTCTGAAGTAAGAATGAAAATTCAGCAATTCATTCCTTAAGCTTTAAAAAATATTAGATGTTATTCTGCAATTGAGTTTTAAAAAATATGAACTTATTTAGGTTGTACAAAGCCTGACCAAAGCAGTCTGCAGCACATCTGTAACACAAAAACCATTACTTACTGTAGATTAGAGTGTGACAAATCAAATACAAGTGTTTCAAATTTTGGTTTCTTTCTTCCCTCGTTTTTATAACTACAGCATGATTTTTTTTAAAAAAATAGTTCCACATTTGACATACTTTAATAATTTTTCCTTTCCAAATATTTCAAAAGGAAAATGGCAGAATGCAACTATTGTCAGCAACTAGTCATGTCAACAATCCCAGGATTTGCAATCTAAACTTAAGCATGGACCTGCCAATTTAAAATCTACCATTTCCTGGAAATATATCATAGTTCTATTTAAAGGAATATTAACACCATAATATGTTTAAGTCCTAACAGATCTGACAAAAGCAGCTTGGGAGGGCTGTTGTAAAGATAACAATAATTCAAAAAGCCAAGCCTGGGTTGAATCTTCATTATCTTAAATCAATTGACCAAACTGATGATTTATTAGACTGAGAAATCACTCAGGTAAGAATGGCTGCTCCTGGGTATACTTTTCATTACCTTTATCAAGAACTCAGAGGAAATCCATCAGTCACTCTGACCAGTGGGCTGTCCCAAATGACATTGAAAATCTCATTACATTACCGTAAAATGTATCTTGCAGCCTTGAGAGCTGTTTTTCATTCATGATAATACACACACTAGACTTTAGATTAATAGAGGCCAGAAAGAGCAAAGCAGCAGCAACAGCATTTTAAGCCATTTCTCCCCAAAGAAAACAAACTTAATATTTGAAACAGGTATTTTCATCTCAGTTAATTTACAAGTAGATAAAAAAAAAATCCTGCAAAATGGTTGTTTACACGGGGTGACTAGATGACCTCCAAGATCCCTTCCAACTCTGTTACTGTTAAGCACTTACTGCAAAGTTAATCAGAAAATATAATAATACCTTCCTGGATATATCTAAAGGAATTCAAGAATATTATTTTTTATTAAATCAATTTAATCATATTTTCCTTTAAAAAACCTAGAATAATGTAACAAATACAACTTAGAATATATCTTTAAGTAGGAGGAGAAACATTTTTTTTCTTTTTGTTTCACTTCCTGTGATAAGAATTGCTTTTGAAATCAACTCTCATTTAGTTCATACCAGCGTGGAATATTTAATTTTTCAAATTTAAGGTTAATAAACAAGGAAATGTGAAACGGGATTCATGATTTGTAACTCTATTTTTAAACTCAAACAGGTTCTGATCATTCTTATATGAATTGAAAAGTTAATTCACTGGTAAAATGTCACATATAAATCCAAAGGCAGAAAAGTATGTAAATAATATTTATTTATTTATTTATTTATTTATTTATTTATTTATTTATTTATTTATTTATTATTTATTTATTTAGTATACCGTCCTTCTCCCAGGCATGTAAATAATATGCCTAAGACATACTATGCTGAAAATTTATAAACAGTTTCTATTGTTTTTACTATCTGTAAACTATTCACGGTCAATATCAACACATCTCTATATTTAAATATGTCTTTTAAAATAAACATTTTATAAAAAACTGTGGGGCAGACAACATTGATATTTTCTGCACTGAAGCATGAAAAAGTCTATTTCACAGAAAACATTTTAAATCAGTAGTTAATGCTTTCCTGCTCCCATAAAAGTAAATAATGTTGAATTAATATTTTATTATCTTGGAAGAAGAAATACAGTGGTAAATGAAAGAAATAGATTAGAATTATAAGTCTTTGCACACAAAAAATAAATGGAAGTATCAATGAATAGGGTGATACAGACCACTGGATATACAACTATTGCACTACAGTCTTTGGGTGATGGCACATATACTTTTAATTCTTTACAGCTATATTGCAAACTTGAAAACTATTTTAAACTTAGTCTAGTAAAATTGAAAAAGTGGCCCTATGACTGTTAATTTCACTTTGGACCAATTTAACAACATATAATAGCATCTCCGATTATTGACCTATCTAATTTTGTAGCAAATCTCTGAGATTTCATGCTCCAATGAAGCAAAACCTCTTTCACTAGAAGCAACAAAATATATTTTCCCTTTGAGCTAGAGTCCTTCTAAAGAAAATTCAGAGCAGAAACAATCTGCTGAACTTTGTACTTTTTCTCAGGAGCACAGAAGCTTGCACATTTGTCTGACAAGATCTCTTATCCCAGCAGATAAGAAGCATAAATTTACTTAATTTCAGGAATAGAATTGTATCATGTGTTCCTTCAAATTGTTTTCTGGGTCTAGATTCTAGAACACAGAACTCACATTTCCATATCTGCTAGAAGAGAACATACAGTATCACTCAAAAGAGATAGGATTGAAAATCTATACAAGCAAGTAATTCATACTTTCAAGGAAAAAAAAGTAGCCTGCTATAATATCTCTATATTCTATTCTATTCCATATCTGGGTGGAATAGGAAAATTGCACCAAATTTAAAGATGACATATAGGCTTCGGATATTCAGAACACAAGGAGAATCTGTAAGATGGTTAAGAATTTGTAAATATTTAACTGCTCAGAACTAGGTCCAAATTTAGAAAGTCATGCTTTAGTAATGACTAACTGATTTCAATAGGACTAAAATATGATTACTGCTCATTGGCATTTGTGTTTCTATAAGGAAAGCTTTATTGGAGAAATGTATTTACCTCATTGCCCTAGATATTTGTACAAGCAATGTTCTACCTTGAATTATGCCTGATTATCAGGGCTATAAAATTTTAATTTAATTTTAAGGAGATCAACATTTCACCTATATTTTTAAGCATCTGCTATTGTTCTGAAGAAACTGCTATACTTTAAAGACAAAACAGTTTATGAACATGAGATTAACATTATTAATATTTAGATATTAGTGAAACCAATGGCAAGCCATGATTAAACTATATGGAGTCTGAATGAAAGTATAAAAGTAATTTTGTTTCTCTATCTAATTATGGGAAGTAAATTATATAGATCTTAAGAAGATAATTGTCCATTCAAGATGGACAATATTTCATGGCTTCTTAAACTAAAGTCTGTAATCTGATGTAATACACAATCTGCCTGAATTACAGAATTGTTCACAAATACATTATTATGCACATTTAAAGCATAATCATGCATTTGCCAAACTTATATAACTTTTGTTGAAAATAATGGTCATAGATAAAGCATATCCTTGATTAAAGCAAAACTCTGTCCTTTTTTAAATAAAACCAATAGCTATCTGAAAGTTAAGATCCACCGCACATTCATTCCTCATACTGTATGTTCAGAGCAGAAGAGAACTATCTTCTATAAATATCTAACACTAAATGAGAAAAGCAGGGATCAACACTTTTAAAATAAAATACAAGAAAGCTATATTTTAGCATGGTTATTCATTGAAACAATAAAACTGCATATTGGCTTGCAAAAGCTTAAAAGACCTTACTAAAATGCCCCCCCTTTCTACAGAACACCACTATATTACATTCTGTCATGTCTTCAGGCTGAAGATTTTATGAGAATAAAGAAACCAGTTACAGTATTTGTGAAGACAGTGAAACTTAAGCAATTAACAACCCTAAGCCACAGAACAATGGATTCAAATTTTAAGTCATTAAGAGATGGACATTTTATTTAATACAGATGTACAAGAACATCCAAATGCATTTTCAAATATTGGCTTACCTTCAGCTGCTTTAATATAATATCCATTCTCTTTACTTGGACGGATTTCCAGGAGCTGCATGATTCTATCCAGCAACCCATGAATAATCTCAAACCCAGGGTTTCTGTTATAATAGATAGCACAAAGATGCCTATGGTTTTTTGCACCTACATCTAAAGATGGAAAAAGAAACAAAAGAAAAAATCAACAACTTTGTAAAAACTGCACTTTAAAGACCATATTTGTTTCAATCCTATCAGGTATCAGTGTTTAACAAAACCATGGGTAGAAATTCATAGCTTTGATGGGCGACTATTTGGCTTATCTTTCCTGATAGCTAACTACCAATAAATATGCCCAGCTGCCTTATCATCTTTCTCAGCATGATACATCCGTACATGTATGTCCAGCAGTTAGCCATCAATGAGTTGCTTGAGGGTTGAATGGTAAGTAAAGAAGAATATGCAACATATACATTTTTTCAGAAACTAACCTTAAAGCAACATAAACTTGTAACTGATTGGTATTAATTCAGAGGATCACAAGATTAATACCACCCCCCCCCTTAACAGCCAGGTTTTAACAAAGTCATCTTGCTGACATACTAATTTTTAAAAGCTGTATGTATTATCCTAATACACCAAACCAGAATTAAACATATGGGGAAAAGTTGCAGTTTTAGGCTCGGAGACCTTCTGTTTGCCTGGATTTCCCATGCCGTGCAAGAAGAGATGGGAGGGGAAAGCTTGTTATAACTTATTCTTCTTTAAACAGATTGCAATAAATCAGAGATAAACAACCTGAAGTCCCGAGGCTTCTGTAGTTCTCAAACATCCAAAGACTTCCAAAATTTATCATTAAATTGTAATTTTATTTTGAGTGAAAATTTAGAATGAATTTACTAATATTAATTGTATTTATTAGAACTAAATGTAATCATATTCAACTATATCATATAATTTTTTTTAGGTTTGTGCTTTCACAAGTTTTTGGCAACTTAATATACTACTAAAAAGCCAGATATGGTTGTGGGCAAATAAACATTTTATATCACTGTGATAAACTATGGTCCCATATGGTTTATATGTTGAATGCCTTTTAACTGGAAAATATGGTCAAAAAAATGAAATTAGAAATAAAAATAGCAATATGAAATTCATTTACTACAGACCATATAAAAAAATTGTTGCCAAACCCAGGCAAAATTTTCTTAGATATACTTAGTGGGTTTTGTTTTTGTTTTTTTTGCAAAATAGAAAGAAATTTATTGCATCATTCCATAAAACAATTTTCCTGCTTTTGTTTCTGTTTTAAAATGAAGAAGCCAAGATGTTAGGAAAAATTACAGATCTATTGTAGAGAGTTCAAAGTGCTGTCTGAAAAACCCATTCCATTCAGTTTACAAGGAAGGTAATCAGTGGGGGCTCTTTGGAACAAACCAAGAGAATGTAACATGAAATACTAGTATATGCTGCCCCCTGGCAGCAAAAAATATTAAAACATATTTAGAAAATTTATCTTTCATACAGTATTGTTATCAGTACTTTAGCAGCAATACCTACACACTGATAACTCATGAAACAACTAATAAATGCCTGCAAAAACATTTCTCTGTTCAATGTTTCTGTTGTCTGGTGCTTGTTCTCCAAAATGTCCATTTCAATAGTGACATCATCAGGAGATGGTTCACTATCATATATTCATATATTGTACTGTAATTCAAGCTGAACATTCTACTCCATTGTTACTATGCAATGGACACACACTCAAATTACACATATTATTGTGGTGTGTTTAGAACTATCTATTAATGAAAAATATTTATAATCCAACTGACAAATGTTTACACAGTGTTAAACAGTACTGACCAAATACAACGGCCAATAAATAAATTTAGCCAAAAGTAAGCACTGGTGAAAACATTTGGCAACATAGTTTGGATTCTATTAAGTATGCTAATTAATAAAACTGTGATGGCTAACAAATGTCTTAGCTTTATGATTTTCAAAAGCAGAAGCAATGCCTTTAGAGGATTTTAGAATATACATTTAAAAACAAGTTTTTTCATAATACAGTATTGTAACAAAGGATCTCAAAACAATCAGTTAATACAATAGCAATAGCACTTAGATTTATGTACCACTTCACAGTGCTTTACATCCCTCTCTAAGTGGTTTACAGAGTCAGCCTCTTGCCCCCAACAATCTGGATCCTCATTTTACCCACCTGGGAAGGATGGAAGACTTAGTCAACCTTGAGCCTGGTGAGATTTGAACTGCTGAAACTGCTGGCAGCCGGCAGTCAGCAAAAGTAGCTTGCAGGACTGCATTCTAATCACTGCGCCACCTCGGCTCTTTAACATTTTTCCACAAATTAATTTTTTATTAACCCAGCTTAGTTTCAGTGGTGGGTTCACCCCGGAGTGGGCGAACCGATAGCAGCGGTGGCGGCGGGAGGCTCTGCCCACCCACCTGGACGTCTCTGTGCATGTGCAGAAGTGTCACGCGTGTGTGTGCGCGCCCATGAGCGAACCAGTAGTGACCAAAATTGAAACCCACTACTGCTTAGTTTGCGTGAATCCAGAGAGCTGAGATTATTCAGTAAAGCATGACACTGTAAATGGCTTAGAGAGGGCTGTAAAGCACTGTGAAGTGGTACATAAATCTAAGTGCTATTGCTATTTAGCATAACATAATCCAGGCTAAAAATCCTACATTGTCTAAGTTTCTTGAAATGGGAAAAAAGAGAAAAAGTTTAAAGGAATATATTTTAACAGAAATTAGAGGTATATTTTTTGGATCCAAAACTGGCAAGGATGTTTGAGATCCACCAGGGCTATTCACTTTGCATATATCAGTTGCTAAAAAAAAAGCCCTATTCTGGGGCGGCATAAACTGAACATAATCATATGCGAGCATAGAAAGAGAAGAATCAGGTCTAGTAAGGATACCACAATCTTCTACTATGGATGCCTCAGTTATAATGAAATGACTTACATCCCTTATATTTACACTAATGAACATTTTCTTACCCATGGTGGAATCTTTCACTACAATATCAGAAATTTCAAAGAGTTTCAGAGGTAAAGGCATCTTTTTATTAGCTGTAACAGTTTTCAAGAGTCCAGGCAACAGTGTAGTCCGTGCTACCTATAAGGACACATAAGGAGCTTGATAAATTATACTTCCCTGAAGAGAAAAGCTGCCAGCATAGAATGGGTTTTCACATGGTTGTTGTTGGGGAAACAGGAGGAAAGAGTATTAAATAAGTAGGCTGTTTTTTAGTATTTTGGTTAACTTAAAAGCAGGCTAATAATCTAATAAATATCTACATAATTCACCATAAATGCTTATTCCATATTTCTCCCTGATGCAGCAGCTATTCTCATTCTTTATTATTTGTCAACAAAGCTCAGCATTAACAATATGGCTCGTATTAAATAAACTGAAATATGGATAAAATTAAATATTATAAAATATTTTTTCCTTGACAAGTGAGAACTATAAAAGTACTGAACAAAAGTTGGCATGTTAATAGTTTCTACTTTAGAAAATCAATAAATAAAGTTGAGAAGAATATGAAGGTGAATGTATTGTCTCATTCACAATCTTGCCCACCGGCCAGGCATATTATGTATGGGTATTACACTCTAATATAATTTGAGTGGGTTTTTTTCAAGATGGTTTTAGCTATGCTGGCTTCAGAAAAGACCCAACCTGATAAAGCTGAATGTTCTGAGATTTATAGGAATTCTGGTTCCAAAACTGGAACCTTCCTCAAAATAGTCCCATTTTGAGAATCTACAACTGCTGACACAAACATTGCTGATGGTAATTTCCTAACTTTGGAACTTCACAAAAGTAAGCGGGGGGGGGGGGGACTAATGTTACAGATGTACCCTCCCAGACAGGTATGATTCCTTGGAGGTCCTCCAGCAAGCTATTTTATGGATAGGATTGCAACAATTTTTTTCAGATTCATACTGAAATTCTTGTAGCCCTCACCTGAAATTCAGCTGTTTTGGGATTGGCTATATGTACAGCTTTTGTTGCAGAAATATCAATCCCCAATTTACTAGCGATGTCTTCTTGGGAACACTGTATAAGGATATAGGAAGTCAATGTATTTAATCATGTTAAATTACAATTTAACTGCAAGAAGTAGATTTAAAAGACTAAAAAAGAAAAGAAAGAAGGCCCAATCCCCAACAATGAGTTAGTTTTCATGTTACGGTAATACCTAATTTAGTAATATTTTATTGCTATAATTATGCCCTTCAGGATTTTAATTATCATTGTTTAAGCAATAACAATTTTTATAACACTTTAGACTTAAAAAAAAATTAATTTGAAACATTGCTGAAAAGATATGGGACCACATTACCAATGCCGCTGGGCTATTACAAAACTCTTTCAGCACCATTCAAGTAGGAGCAAAGCCACTAAAAATTGGAACCTCAAACCTCCATTAGGATTCTGCGTGTGCATGCATGCAGAGATTGTCAGGATCAGCTTATAAAACAACTCAGCAGTTATGTAAAATGATAGGCTTTAATAAGTTGAAGAGAGGTATATTACATGCACACCACATGCTGCAAAATACCTATCTGAAAGGAGTTGTAAAACTTTATCTTCCATTTCTTATCCCCAGATGAATTATCTGGAACTATGTTACTGTCAATAAGCAATAAGTCTATCAGGACAACTGTGGCTGTTTCAGTGCTGAAACTTAAATTAAACTTAGCAGTTTATTACTATAGTCTTCTTGAAGTTTCTTCAAAAAAGCCATATGCTTTGTTCAAAGCAAGTGAGGCTGCTAGCTCTTGCAAAGAGGCTTTCATCATTCTGAATACTCAGCAAGTGACTCATTTAATCCAGCGGTCTCCAACCTTGGTAACTTTAAGACTTGTGAACTTCAACTCCCACAGGTTCACAAGTCTTAAAGTTGCCAAGATAGGAGACCCCTACTTTAATCTACTGATGTCTGCTGACATACATATTAGTATTTACATTACAAATAAAGACACTGAAGGTGGTTTGAAACTCTTCTTTTTTTAATAAAGGTAGCAATTGAACAGTCACTGTAGTTTGAATTTTCAGATGTTGAAAATAGTGCAAGAAAACTAACTCTCATTCTTCGAACATGCTGAAGCTAGTTTGCGTCTTTATCAACAGCATTCCTCACAAAATAGGAATACTATGATTCCTTCTTGTGCTCTAATTAGTGAAGACAAAATAAATCACTGCAACAATCACATTTTACTATTAGTGTAGCATCATATATGAAATATATACTGGAAATATTAAAAAAATCAAGGCTTCACAATTGTGGAGTGCTTCTATAGTCTATCTCTTTTTAGGATGCAGTACCCTCTCATGAAATCTTATTTTCAAGAAACAGAATCTATTATACACATACCAGAGCAAAAGTGAGGGCTTCAGTAAATCCTGCAGCGGCCAAATCTTGCCTCAGAAGTTCTGTGAGTTTATTGAGAGGAAACTAGAAGAGAAAATAAAAGTTCTTTCTGCTCAATGAATATCATATATTTATGGAAATCACTGTTAGTTTACCCTTTAAAAAAAAAAAGAATGGAATAACACCAAACAGTTACATCTGGTCTCTGCAGAGGAAATGCAGTTCCAATTAGAGATTGAATATACGGCCTCCAGGTTTAAACCTTGCCTTTCTGGAAGCCCATCCATTGCAGATCTTTTGAATTTCTCAGATCAGTTAGGCATCTGTTTTGTATCTTTGCTATGGTAAACTCCCCTTGCTACAAGATATGACAGAAAATGTTTTAATTCTTAGGCAGTTTCCTTCTACAAACTCTTCTGGCATACTTCTAGCCTTTTAATTGACAATACAGACTGTTTACTTTAAGGGTGCAATCTTACTTGATTAGCTATGGTGTACGTTTTTGGAATCGTCATCTGAATGTTATTATAGCCATACGCTATTGCTGCATCTTCTATGATATCACATGCATGGATAATATCAGCTCTCGTAGGTGGGATTTCAACTTCTATATTGTTCCCATTCCCTATGACGTGTGACTTCAAACACATTCTAGTAAGCAGCTTTGCAAGGCTTGATGGTGTCTCACTAAAACAAAACACAAAAGTAATTTTTAAGGAATGTTTTGGAAAAAAGTATGTACTTTCATCAGTAACTTTCAAGCATTGTAATTCAACATAGCCAGGTACTCTCATAAATCAAGCCCGGACATGAAATAAATATTATCAGAGATACAATACAAATCCTGATGAAGCTGAGCAAGGTATAAGTTCATTAGATTTTTTAATAAAAAATATACTGCCCTGTTGCTTTCGAATGCTGGCATTTTCAGTGTATACAAAGTGCTTTCCACTTCCCAATCAAGATACCATTTATACCTTAATATACAGCTAATAGAAAATCACCAACAGATGCATAAATGGTTTGGGTTTTTTCTATTAATCCAAACTATGTAATATGTTCTAGAAGTTGGGTTTTTTAAAATAATTGTTTTTTAAAAGAAGATATAAGATAATACAATAATACCAATTCAACTTAGAAAGAAAAAGAGAGAATAGAAAGTACAAGAACAAAAAAAAAAGGGGGGGGGGGAAAGAAGAGAAAAGAAAAATTTAAAGAAGTGCTTTCCGGTCTTCATCCTAACAAGTACAAACGTAGTGATTTTTCACTGACTATAAGGTTACATGTAAGTATCTCTTCTTTTCACAACTCATGTGAAAATCAATAATATTTTAGTCTTACTCCTAACAAAAAGTATGTACAGGATTCCCAGAGTTTCATAGAAGCATGTCTTATTTTAACTTTGGTCAAACAAACTAGCTTTATACTCCTTCCTTTGTTTCTAACAATCTTGATTTTTAATTTACTCAGATGTTTCATAGGATTTATTTCTCTTCACTTATTCTTTGTGCATCTGAAAGAGTTCTTCGAGGCTTTAGCAAACTCTTTTGTAAATGACAGATTGCATGACTGTAAGGAGTCATTATCCAGATCACATTCTTGAATTATTTCCACTTTAACTGTCATCTCCATCTTAAAATCCACATTTTTAAATTTTTTTCCAAAATTTTACCAATTTCTTTATATTCTAATATTTCTGCATCAGATGAGGTTTGTTTTACCTCTTCATCCTGTAGATCTTCCAAGGTATTCTCTTTCACGTCTTAAAGACAAAGAACTTTGGGAAGCCATTGAGAAAAAAATGCTTTTCAACTTACAAGTTCAAATTGAAAATTTGGATTAAAAGTTTGATAAAATAACAGTGCTTCTAAATCAACCCAAAGATGATACTCAGAGACAAGTAACAGCATCTAAAGCAGATTCACAATTGGACAGTTTGGAATTTAATGTGTTGCTGGTGGATTTGAAGACAAGAAGTTTGTTTGAAAACAGCAGGCTTGTTGGAGAAGGTTGAAAGTGGCATGGATTTTAAAGACTTAGAATTGACAGAACTGCTGAGTGATGAACTGGACTTTCTTAAGAAGACAGAGATTTGGGAATGGAATGGACTTATATCCAACTGAAAAAGGTTTTTTTGAACAACAAATGCTGTGGAGATATCTACAACAGAAACTTATGATTTTGATGAATGAGATCCAATTGTTTGGAAAGATTTCGGTTAAAATTAAAAATTTAAGGAAAAGCTTTATTCTTAAGAATCAAATAATGTTTGATCCTACATGGACCGAGATAACAATTGTGGTGGTTTATGGTAGATTAGAAGCCATTGTTGACTTTCTGTGACTGACATACAATATATATTGTTAACAGAGGGCTCTGAAGTTTATATATATTAAACAGATATCATGTCAAATTGCTTGGGTCGCAAGGGAGGAAACTATTATATGTGAAATATATTTATCAATATTCAACTAGGAGGGACAATCTATGTATTCCACTAACCCCTGCTACTTTTTCCTACATTCTTTTTTTAATGTCTTATTTAGTTTTGCTTTGTTCTTGTTTTTTTTCTTTGAGTTTATATTTTAACAGTGAATAAAATAAAAAAACTTACTGCAAAAAAAGGTTCTTTTAAAAGCATATCAAGTGGAACAACTGGTTGTCTTAGTCCTTAAAACCTTCTTGATAAAATTTGTTTTTAATTATATAGTACACCCCATTAGGAATTTAGATGATGTAATTCAAAAGTTGACAAAAATTCTTGCAATGAATTCTCAATGAATGAAGTCAATCTATAACTATTTTAATGTTTACAAAAAAGAGGGAAGACCAAGCTGGTTAATTTACAACCAATTAGCTTATTAAATATTAACAATAAATCCTCTCTGCCAAATCCCGTTAAAATAAATGTGTTGACTAAATGATCCAAGTGAAGTTGCTGGCTCAGGAGCAAGACAGTTTTAAACCAGATCAATCAACTTTTAAGCAATGTATCATTTTAAATCTTCTGGCAGGAAAATAGTCCAGCTGCCAAAGAAGAATTCTCTAGGCAATTGTTCATTGCATTCCTAAAGAGAGTTTACGGAAGAAACTGGCAGCCACATATATAGATCACCATTTACTCTGGCTGACTGTGATTTATGATTTATTAAATATTTATAATCCTTTATTTATTTACTTTAATTTTTATTCCACTCAATTCCCAAAGGATCCAAGCATCTTACAATAAACCAAGGTTTATGATTAAAGCCAGGAGAAAAGGAAAACAATCACCAATCCTCGCAACAACCTAAGTGCTATGTTTGAAACAGGATGACAATCAGTTAAATTTTGTCCAAATGCTCTCTTGAAGAACTGTCTTTTAATAGCTCTTTGAATGCACATTAAAGAGAGGAGGTATGAGTAATTAAAATACTTGTCTGAAAGGCCTCCAATCTATACTGAAATACATTAGTTTTTAATGATAATTCTGATAGGTAAAGGTAAAGGTTCCCCTCGCACATATGTGCTAGTCGTTCCCGACTCTAGAGAGCAGTGCTCATCTCCGTTTCAAAGCCGAAGAGCCAGGGCTGTCTGAAGACGTCTCCATGGTCATGTGGCTGGCATGACCCAACACCAAAGGTACACGGAACACTGTTACCTTCCCACCAAAGGTGGTCCCTATTTTTATACTTGCATTTTTTATGTGCTGTCAAACTGCTACATTGGCAGAAGCTGGGACAAGTAACAGGAGCTTACCCCGTTACGTGGCACTAGGGATTCGAACCACTGAACTGCTGACCTTTCTATCGACAAGCTCAGCGTCTTAGCCACTGAGCCACCAAATTCCTTCCACTGAGCCACTGGGTCCCTGATACTGATACTGATTCTGATACTGCAGTCATTAAATGGTTTCAATTCAAGATGCTAAAGCTTTTGCTATATAGTGCTCAACTTTTCATCTACAAAGAAACACTTATTTTATAAACAATTCGGTTGAAATTTATAAAAACCATGCCACATGGATTTCATTAATGAAGGTATGTTTCTATAAGGTGCACATGAGAATTAGTTGCTTGAAATACTACTAAAACTACTTTAGGGGATGAATGCTTGGTCCAGGTTATCTTCATTGAGAAGTTGGACTTGGACTACAGAATGAAACTTTTACTACTGTTAAGGAGCCATTGATAGTATACGTTCTTTCCATTTTACATACAAGAGGATTTATATTAATGAATTTAACATCTAATTCTCAGAGATATTGGAATTCAGTAACATCCCATACTCAGGTCTCTCTGTCCATGGTTAAATGAAGCCATTGTAATAGTTTTGCAATCTTGCTGAGTTTTCCATTGTCGCACATTTGGCATTCAGATAATATTTCCCTCTACTTTATTTAATATATAGATTGGCCTTAAATATAGGTTAAACACTTTGTAGCAGCAGACCAATCTACCAAAACTCCTATGAAAGTTTCCAGATTATGCTCAATTATGATTGCTAACAGAAAATGCTGAGTTTAAATGTCTAAACTTCAATGATCTTGTGTTTATGTTTTCTTTTGGTTTCTGATTATTTACTTCAATCAATCAGTAAATAAATATGTGATAAAGATAAAGAATAGGTTTACTGGATTAGATCTGATAATAGAGTGCCTGAAAAACTCTGTACTGAAATCTGTGTTCAGATAATTCAGGCATATTTATTTTATCATATTAATGAATGGACAGGTTGGAAAGTCTTGCCCACACTCACCAGCAGCAACTAATTCCAATAGACTAAGAATGAGGCATGATCTTTATCACATAGAAAGCAAAAATTCACATCCCTCCCTCTTTAAAAGGCAGAATCTTTGTGCTTGTGCAAGACAGCAAGCAGATCTCCAGAGGATGGGAGAAGATCAAGAAGCTGTGTACCAGGAAGGAGAGAAGGAGAAAGCTGAGATCATTCTTTTTTAGCCCCAAATTAAAGTTTGGAACTTCCAGAAAAACAAAAAAGCACATCTAACAAAATTGAAATCAGAAGGAAAATCTGATTAAGGGCTGTTATTTGGCAAAAAACTAGACAATTATCTAATTGGAACCGTACCAGGTTTAATTTTTGCTTTTGTGCTATCATTTTTATATCTCTGCACAATTTAAAAGCCTTGACATTCTTGTCAATTTGAACCAAACTTTGAAAGATCCTGGGCTAAGCCTTAAAAGCCTGTTAGCTTTTACTAGCAGGAAATTTGTGACACCTTGTGGTCTGCTAGAATTTTTATATTTACATTTATATATTTACATTTATATATTCTGCCAAATCTTTTTTCTTGTTAACTCCATTTATTTTGATAGAGAACTCTTTCTCTCTCTTTGTCTTTCATACTTTCTCTTCAGTAATTCTTCTATTTTTACTTTCACAAGTTTCACTTTTTCTTCCAGAAAATGTCCATTTTTTCCCCTTCAGGATCCTCTCTTGGCATTAAAAGTAATTAGTTTTTCCTATGTTAGATCTTATGTGCAACTTTTATCTCTCACTAATTCTATGCATATTTTATTAGAAACAAACCAATCATATATTTTAATTTAGATTCTTTTCCTTGCCACATGTACAAATGAATAAAATGATGCTTAAATCATGTATTCAAAATGGATCTTTTCTAAATAAAAACTCACCAAGTGTCCCAACGTTTATTTAGGTCTCTTGTTTCAGTCACAGATATTCATTCATGTCATCTAATTTAATCATTTTGTTCCCAGGATTACATTCTTTCAGAATATTGTGCATTTTTTCCCCTCAAAAACCTGGTTCTTTACTTGTCACCATTTAGTGGAGTATAACATACAATTATCATTAACAAATCAGTTTCCAAGTTTATAAACTAGCCACAACATTCTTAGATACCAATTAATTATTTCTGGGATATACTACCATTCTATTCATGTTTAAACTTACACTTTTGATTCTATTAAGGTCTCTATCAACTGAATTCTATAAAATCAGACCGTCTATAATCAGATGTATTATAACAGTTTTCTTTTGCTCACAGTCACAAATACACAATATATTGATCTTTTTTCATTTCATTCATGCTGTTTACCATTTATCTGCCTTATAGTCCTAGCTATACACCGAGATCATTGCCAGATGATCTCAGTGTATAGATGGGCCTCATAGATGGGCCTTCGCTATCCATCATGCTTTTCGCAATCTGGCTTTGTCATAGAATTTTTTTAAATAGATAAGTTATAGATTAGGTGTCACAAACCTAAATTGTACTTATGCCACAAGCAGCATTCTCTGCTCATGGTAAGAACAATACTGAACATTTCATTTTGATCAGTATGCCACATGCACAACCAAAGCCAGTTGTCAGGGTTCCAAGTAACAGTGTCAACCCTGGAGCCATCTTGGAACATCTTTAGGGTTGCCACCAGTTTTATTCTAAGCATGCTAACAATAGGATCTCAAATCTAGAGACTACTTTGCAAGCTATCCCATTTACTAAGTTGTGATTTAATAGTATTACAGTTTGTAGAACAAACCAAGAAGTCTGGTTAAATAATATATGTCTAATGAATTATGACCAGTCTTGCCTGCTCTTATAAAAATTACCATTGGCTAGAACCAATCACACAAAAATCTTATCACAGATGCCGTAAATAGCACTCTATATGCATTTTCTGAAGAAAAAGAACATACCTAATTCCTATCTTCTTGTTAATTATTTCAGGTTTTATCTTTTCACGACGATAGGGCAGCTCCTAAAAGATGATGACACAAGAATCATTGCTCTCATATCATTAGACTTGCTTCTAGAACAAACTTAATTTTCAACTAGGTATTGCTAATGAGAGTTTTACTATTTTAAAATATTAGTAGTAATCATTATTAAACAATGTAATCAATCTTCCTGACTAAACATATGATAGCAATTTTTTCATAACCATCCATCATATGAACAATCATTTAACACATTAGCATCAGATATGCATAAAATAAATAGCTATACATGAATATAAACAATCCCAGGCTTTAAAAAGTTTCTCCAGTATGCATTGCCAGGCAGAGAAATGTCAAGAACTTATTAACATCTTCCTCCATATAACTAACTACTTGTTATAGACAGGCAAATCACCTTCTAATATTTGGAGCAATATTGAGTTATTCATGTTCTGGAACCTGCTGTTACTGAAAATATGTGTACTTTGTTAGTATATTATATGTTATATATTTTGCATTGGGTAAGAATTGTGTTATTTTTCTTTCAATATATGCAAGATCCAGTGTTCTGTTTTTCCACTCTGTTTTTTGCAGGAAGATCTTCTCCAAAAGATCAGAAGAATATCTCTATTAGAGGTTCTCTGAGAGGGAAAAATGTCTGCTTCCTTATATAGTTAAAATATAAGAAATCTGAGATTTCAACTATGCTTTGGATTGTAATTATTTATTTTAACATATAGACAAAAAAACTCTTACAGAATTTATACATACATTAGACATAAGCAAACATTTTGAACCTGGGAAAACATAAATATTACCAATATATGCTAGATGCATTTATAAAATGGTATGCAATAGGGAACTTAGTTCTTTATTAAATGACTTCCAGTGGATGGAGAATATCACAAAACAATAGGTATCAACAAAAATTTTCAAATTAAAACTATTTGGAATTTGAAATAAACTGTTTGGAGTGCCAAACAGCATTTTTAAAGGCAAAACTGCTCTTTTGAACACTTCATTATTTTTTTTTAGTTCAAAACATTTCCAAAATATAGCCTCGCTTGCAATACTGGCAACTGATTTACACTTCAATACATGGAGCATTCAAAATTAAAAATGATTCAAATTTGAAATCCAAACAGAACATTCATTTACCAGAAGACAAACTGAGTTTCTTTCCACAGAACTTTCTAATTCACTAGGATGCTCTTTACCACTATCACTTACTTCTGATTTTTTTTAAAAAAAATCTTAATTCTATTCTATAGCATCAACATCCTGAGGACAATGCCCATGCTTTGGTAAATCATGAGTGAAGCAATTTAGTTCAGATAGAATATGAAGTTAGAAAATGCACTGCAGTGGAAAGTTCTACCCATTTGGTACAGTAACACTTTAAAATATACCTTGGGCAACCAGTATATTTTAATATATTAAATAGAACAGTGTGGGAAATAGTAATAATACCATTCACTAAGGAAGATCTATGGAATTCAGAAGGGGTAATAAAGACAAATGTCCAGAGTTACTTTCAGAAGACAAAAAATAAAAAATAAATAAATTACATATACTAGCTTTCCTTTCCAAAAGTGTTCTGATTCTAAAATATATAAAAACTCTTATGTTAGCTTTTATAATACTCACTGGAAAGATGTAGCTTTTTCCATTAGGATAAGTTACTTCTACTGCTTCAACCCTTAAAAGAGAGCAAAAACACACAATTACAGCAGAGGCTACAACAAACATGCATACTGTTATAAAAGGAAAAGTCAGACTAACTCACGTGAATGGCTTATTGCAATATTCACTGAACATTGTAACCAGGATATCGAGTACATTTTTTGCCTGAAACACAGAAAGCATACCTATTTCTTAAATTAAAATATTTAATTATTAAATACTATAATTTAAGTAACCGTATTAAATTAATGAATGTTTTAAATACAAAATTACAATATCAGTTCATAAGAAATCTTTAAAAACTTTATTAATTTTCCAAAAATGTCATGAAAAACTGGGCAACTAAATTACTAACTAAACCAATTAACAAATGAAGTGTCCGCATGTCTATGAAGCTGACAAAAGATCCAAACTCTGAGTAGTTCATTACATTATATACATTTATATCCATTTTAATTTCTACAGACATAAAAATAACCCTACAACTGATTGCTATGATCCAACATTTTCAAATCCTTTTATAAAGCATCAAACTTACTCCTTATATTTGCTTTGAAGCAGGTCACATTTCTAAAAACAAACACTGATCAGTTTTAATTTTTTTCTGTAGGTCAAGATTAACTTTGCTCAACATTTTGCTGGTCAAGGGTATTTACCTTGGTAAGATCTGTGGCTGTACACTCAACGAATACATTTCTAGTTTTGAGGCTAATTTTTGAATGTTCTCCTAAAAAACAGAAATACACTGGAATTGAAGATGCAATTTTTTGTGTTCTTGAATTTAAAAGACTGAGGTTTACAGATCTTTCTATTGAATACTGGAATTAGAACTACAGCACTAGAAAACCTAACAACCAGCAAAATAAACATGCATGCTTAGATCCAAGTGATCTTTCTTTAAATGAACAAGAGTTTGCAGGTCCGGTAGGTTATTGTTTCTCCTTGTTTATAGCTGTTCATAATTTTGTACCAGGATATTTGAGAAGACTTTGAAACCCAGATGTATAGACATGATTACACCTACATTATTTTGGGAACCAGGCCCTGCAGCTGAAACTACTAGTGAAGGTTACAATATAGTCAGTGGAATGTTCTACATTTGCCATAATTTTGTAGTAATAATATGGTGGTAATTTGCATAAATATCATGGCTTTTCTAAGAAATCGATATCATTTGAACTGCAATAAATTGTAAAAATTATTCTTTGAAAAATGAAGCAATACTGCCTATAGCTAAAGACAACATTGGTGTATCTATGGATAATTATTTATATTTCTTTGAAACATGTTGCAGTATTTATTGAAAGAACATGCAGATATATATTAAGCTTAATCCCAGTCAGTTCTATGTTTTCGCAGACCAGAATCCCCAGTTCCTATGTCATGAGAAACAAACTACAATTTACTGCGGTCCAGAATTCATTAACTATGTTGCTTTATAATAGGAATTAATGACTGCAATTTCAGCAGTATGCAGTAGCGGTTTTGCTTCCCCATCTGTAAGCAAGAATTCTGAAATTCTGGCTTCCTATGAAGTACAAATGCACTTTCCACGAGAGTTCACTAGGAGCCTCAATCTGTTCCCATAATGGATTTTTGTGTTTTGTTTGTTCTTTACTTTATAGAAAGATACTCAGTCTCATTTTAAAATTACATTCTTGAGAAATCTGTAACCTTAGAGCTGTTTTAAATGATATGTAGAAATGCATTTTACAACAATACCACATTCATCCTCATGGAAGTGAGCTTCTGGTTATCTATGATGTTTTCCCTATTTTCTTATCCTGGGAGCTTTTCCCAAATATGTTCCAGATGTACAGTACATGGGAAGGATGCAGACAGAACAGGAATCCAATGTGCCAGTTGCATCTAGTCTGCTGAGTAGATTATACCTAAGTGTACATATGAGAACCTTGGTGCTTTCTGAGCTTGTTTTCTTGCAGAAAATTCATTATCCAAACTAGCTAACATCCTCAGTGCTAGTTTGGGTAATGAAACATCTGCAAGAAAACAAGCAAGTTCAGAGAGCACCAAAGATCCCTTATGCCAACCCTGAGCTACAAATATTCTCCTTTATTAGTACATATGAGAACTTCAACCAATTTAAAATTTTATAAAAAGTTTATATTCCATTTTTGTTAAAGAGATCAAACAGATCTTGAGAATATATTCAAAAAGCATGAAGAGGTTCTTAGAAACAGAAAAAAAAAAATTCTTATATTGAGGAGTATGTCCTGAAATAAATACAAGTTTCAGACTATAACAGTATGCCATTTCCTATTTCTTTCATTTAACTGAGGTTAAAACAAATATTGCTAAGAAAAGTCTTACCATTAATTATTGGTGGCATTGAGAGAACAACACCATTGCTATCACAGATAACTGGATAAAGTGATTCATTTTCAATAATATGCAGATAGTGTCTAAGATGGCTATCCGTCTAAAACAAACAAAAGTTAATGTTTATATCTTTCCTCAGAAACCATTACACGGTATCATCTTATAGTATCTGTATAATATACACTAAGCCCTAGAATAGATGCGTAGATGTTATATATGAATGATTTTTTTCATTGGAAAAAGTCACTATATGCTAGAAAGGTGATCGGCAATTCACTTATTTCCCAGTATATTCCTTATGGCACATTCCTTATTCAAAAGTCTATGAGCAGATATGAAATTAGAAATAGAACTTCCTGTAAAAACTCAACTGGCTTTCAATTTATTGCTAATCTGTATAAAACAAGCAAACTATCAAGGAGTTTGGATGTTGACAAATTCATAACAGAATAGTGCAATAATTTTACAGTATCACCAGAAGAGAAATTTCTAATGTTATCCATTGTAGGAGAAAAACATTAAAAGCAGATTTTGTCTTACTGGACATTAGATTTCAGGCCAATGCTCCAAAATTGTTGGCAAAATGAAACCAGTAAAGTAAATTTGATAGGGAAAGTATAGAGAAATACATGAAGGATTATTTATTTGGGCAGGAAGTTGGACAAGAAGACTTCCAAGATTCTTTCCAGCTCTGATTCTATGAAGCATTAAGAAGATACATGAAGAGCAATCATGTCTAATCCGAACAGCCATATAAGCAACAGCTACTTAGGTTTAGCAAGATTGCTACATCACAGGCTTTCAGATAGAACTATTATCTAATGTCTCCTAAATCACAAAGTGGGCCTACAAGCTCAGTTCTATGCTATGACATCTAAATAAACAAATCATAGTTAGGGCAAGCTCTAGTTAGGGCAAGGAGCAACAGTAGTATGAGGTCAGAAATGAATTTACAAAAAAGAGAAAACCTATTTTAGCAATCCAGGTTTACTGGATTACTGCATGATCTAAGGCTTTCTACTATCGGCCAAGTGTTTTGGAACATTCCTAGTTATAAAAGCTGGATGTTAACTCAGTCCAGTGTATAATGCTGGTTACAGTTCTTCCAAATCTGTGAGTTCACTAGGAGCCTCAGTTACATTGTATTGTTTGTGTGTGTTTGTTTTTTTATTTTTTATTTTAAATTTGATTTATATGCCACCCTTCTCCGAAGACTCAGAGCGGCTTACAATGCGTTAAGCATTTTTCCAGGTTATAGACATTAAGTTCTTGTTTATACTTTCATGAGATGCTGTTTGCATGTATTTATAATTGTATTCATCCAGTCACCATGTTGAGATAAGTGGTCATATAAATTGTATCAAATCACAAATTAATGGAAAAATATCTAGTTGTTTTAAAGTAACTTACCCTGTACATTTCCATGATCTCAGGAGCACTGTATTCTTTATCCTGATTCAATGGTTTGAATTTAATTTCAGGTGGTGGTTTAGCTGTATATATAAATGGGCCAGAGATTGTATCTAGATCATGGGTACCAATTGCAACTAATGATCTCTTCCTAAAAAGAAAGCAAAATGAATTAACATCTCTAGATACCAAATTCCCATTAAACAGGGTACCAATAGAGATAGGGATAAAGTGACAGTTGTTATATTCTTGTATAATAAATATTATTCATGTATAATAAACTTTAAATATTACACTGTAACTTGCATCTGAAAAATGAATACACACATATTATATGCAGAAGTTTCCTTCCCATTTTACTTACATCTGATTTTTAAAATACCACATAAAAACAGTGTACTTTAGCATTTTCTTTTCAACTTAAACACATTCTAATTCAATAGTTTTATTATTTCACTAAAAAAAATTCTTTTTCAGAATACAACTAACCTGCATATATTTTGATGCAATTTTTCCTGTAGGTCAATGAAACTATCATAGCGGTCTTTGACAAAAGTTATATTACGAAGAACTGCAGCCACAGCATAAGGACGGATTTGGGCAGTCTGCCATAAAATAGATATAATTATTAGTAATAGACAATTTGGATGAAAATATTAAATGCTCCATAAAGCAATCCATTATTTAATAAAATTAAGCCTTCATCTTAAACGAAAACATTTAAAATAACTAATTCTGTAGACTTTAAAAATGAGTATTATTTGTATTCTTTAAATGTCTGTATTCAAAGGAAGAGCAGTACTGTTGATCAATATAGCAACAATTTTATGCTTGTTGACTCTTAACTAACCTCTACAAAAATTGACTTCAATTTGAAAAACATGTATTTACAATCTATGCATCAAGATGAGGATTCAACTATACTTACCTCTTCATTAATGGTAAGTCTTTGAATTTCACCATTGGGTGGTGTAATTTTTTTATATCGTGGAGCCCTTATTCTAAAATAATGAGATTTTAATATTAAAGATCAGTTTTGGAGGCAAATGTCATCTTAATGCTTCTTCCCCATCCAATCAATACCCAGCTAGCACACAGAAACATACAAATACTTCCAGCATGATTCAAAAAGCTATTTTGAGCTTAAAAAAATTGAAATATTTTGCCTATCACTAGCAGATAATTCTGTCATTATTATCAATTCCTAATGATACATAAAGGATTGTGTCTTAAATATTTTAAATGCTATTAAATACCAACAAAATGAAAATAATTTTCCATTAAATCTTTTCAGAAATTTGTTTTAATGAGTTTTGAATGAAATTTATTTCCATTTGTTTCATAAACATAAAATGTTTATGATTTAATGTAATATAAGATATTGTTTAAACAACAGGCAAACATAAATTTCATGGGCCCAAAGCAGTTCAAGCAACCTGAATTTCTAGTTATTTCTGAATCTATCCTTTACTAGTACTTAGACATATACCACTTCACAATGCTTTACAACCCTAAAGCAGGGGTGAAATCTAAAATTTGTTACTACTGGTTCTGTGGGCGTGGCTTGGGGAGTAATGTGACTGGGTGGGCGTGGCCAACTTTTTTTTTTTTTTTTTTACTTTTAAAAGCATTTTTTCTGCAATCTCGTCAGCTGAATGCTTTTAGAAGCCTCTGACAATCAGGCAACTCAGCTGGGATCATCAGAGGCTTTTAAAGGCATTTTTCCCCCTACAACCGTGATGGTGAACCTATGGCACGTGTGCAAGAGATGGCACCCAGCGCCTTCTCTGTGGGCACGTGAGCCATCGCCCCAGCTCAGCTCTGCATGCGTGTCTCCCACCTGCCAGCTGGTCTTCAGGTCTCTGCTGCGCATGCAGAAGGCATGCACATCGTGGGGGCCACACATGCCTTGCATTTTGGGGGGTTGGGCATGCGCGCTTTGGGCATAGTCAGGAAAAGGTTAGCCATCATTGCACTAAGATCTTCATTTGCAGCACACAGCTAATTTAATTACTGAGAACACTTTGGGGGTGGAGGTGCAAAATACATAGAACCAAAAACTAGTCAGCCAACCTGAGATTACTTAATAATCCATACTGAAACTCACAGTTAGACTAATAGCAGATCCCCCCCACCTCCCCCACTGCACATTCTGCTGCCCTCCCCATTTGTATTTGTAGACTGATACAAATCACTATTACTTTCACTGTTTTTTGTTTCATTGCTTTTACTGGAGTCATGGTGGCTCAGTGGATGGCAAATAAATAAATACGTACATACATAGCCACAAAAATGAACATAAAACCAAAGTTCCCTCTGACCAAGCTTGGAAACATTGCACAAAACTCAAGACACTAGACCTTTATTCAATCAATTTAAGTATATTTTACAAACCAAGCCTTACTGTCCACTCAGAAATAAACTTGATGTTTACTTATTAAGACCTGATGCAATGTATTGCAATACGGGTAATCCTCAATTTACAAACATAGCAGAGTCTGAAAGCCTCTGGAGCCTGGGGAGGGCGAAAAACGGGCTTACCGGGCCCACCGCTAACCTTTTTGCCATCGCATGTATGTGTGGGGGTCACAGGGGGCATTGAATTATGGGTTTGGGTACACGCCCACGCAACCCTCCAGCACGACCCCCACTTTTGGCACACAGCGGCAAAAAGGTTAGCCATCATTGCCCTACAACCTCTTCGGCCGAAGAGATTGCAGAAAAAAATGCTTTTAAAAGCCTCTGACGATCCCAGCTAAGCCACGCGATCATCAGAGGCTTTTTTTTTACTTTTAAAAGCATTTTTTTGGCTGAAGAGGTTGTAGAAAAAATGCTTTTAAAAGTAAAAAAATCAGCCTCTGATAATTGCGCGATTCAGCTGAGGTGGGGGGGAGCAGGGATTTTTGTTACCGGTTCTCTGAACCACCCATTGCCATCGCTACCGGATTGGGTGATCTGGTCTGAACCGGGAGCACTTCACCCTGCCCTAAAGCTTTACAGTCAGCATATTGCCCTCAGCATTCTGGGTCCTCATTTTACCGATCTCGAAAGGATACAGATAGACCTTGACTTACAACAGCAACTGGGACAAGGATTACCATGATTAAGCATTATGATTTTAGAGTATGATTTCAACATGATCATATTGCTTAGTGATGACAATCCCAGATTATTGGTTAGGAAGTAACAGCAGTCCAAGGTAAGAAGAATGGTGTGGCACAGAAAAGGATACCCTAGGATCACCAGTGCAGGCTGCATATGAGATGGGAGAAGGCTTGGGAGACCTTCTCCCAAGGCCATGTGCAAGTGAAGGAAAGCCTGGGGATGGATGGCACAGTGCAGTGTGACTATAGAAAGGCTAGTGGAGTGGATGGAGTGACAGGCAAAAGCATGGAAAGTCTGGGGGTTGATGGCATGACATTTCATTGCACAAATATAGGAAAGCCAGAGAGATTTATCAGTATGACTTGTAACCTTTTCTGCAAGCTTCCCCATTGACTTTCTTGTGGGAAGCCAAAAGGAAAGGTTGCAAATGGCAATTATGTACATAGCAACGATTGTAAGCACAAGCCAGATTCCAAACAACCAAATCATGATTATGTGACCAGGGGCACTGTGCCAGCTGGAATATCAAGACTGGGTTGTAAATACCACTTGTTCAGTGCCATCGCAACTTCAAACAGTTGCTGAACGAAGTGGTTAATAAAGTGAAGACTATCTATAAAGTGTAAAGTTTGGATTATTAGGTAGGATTTGTTGCTAAAGCACAAACACATAAAAATTATTCAGGAGTTGAGATGTTACATCTGAATGCTTACTTATAAGTCGAATACAGCATTTAATAATATTAGTCTCAAATGTCATAGAGTATTACCTCTCTTTAAAAATCTGAAGACCTCTGACTAGGCCTTCCAAACAAAGGAGATCATATCGATTAGCAGGAACATCAATTTTATACAGAATGGTTTCTGATGCACCCTCTGCTTTTCCATCACCTTTTTCTTTGCTTATTATGTCCTTCTCGGAAGTCTAAAATAAAAAAAAAGTATAAAGCATATTATTTTTTAATTATACACTGCCCAGAGTCATATTCCAAGTGTGGCCTCATCAATGCAGTATAAGGTGATACTATCACTTCCCTGATCTTGATGCTTTCTCTCTGTTGATGCAGTCTAGAACTATGTTGTCTTTTTTGGCAGGTGCAACACATTGCTGACTCATATTTAAGCAGTGATCCAATAGAACACCTAAATGCCTCTCACAGATACTTCTGTTGAACTATGTACTTCCTATTTTATATCTATGCCATTATATTTTCCTGGCTAAGTGCAGGACCTTATTTTTTACATCACAGAACAGCATCTTGTTAGATAGGGCCAATGCTCAAGTCTGTCAAGATCCTTCTGAATCTTGAGTCTATCTTCCAAAGTGTTGGCAATTCCTCCAAGCTTGGTGTTGTTTGCAAATTATCCCCTCACCTAGATCACTTATGAATATGTTGAAGAGCCCCAGCCCAAGACAGAACCTTGAGGTATCCCACTGCTTACTTCCCTCTATGTAGGTGTAGCTCCATTGAGGACTACACACAAATGCAGTTGATCAGTATTTTCCTGATCCACTAATGTAATCACTTTATAAAAAGAGATAATAAAGTTTGTCTGGCATAATCTGTTTTTAATAAACCCATGCTGGCTTCCAGTAATCACCTTATTCATTTCTAGATATGCAACAGATTATTGAAAAAGGAAATAATAGCATAATTAGAACCACCCTGTTTTCATTGTTAAATAAAGTTTTTTTTACAAAACAGAATCTTGAAGAATTAGGGAAAAATGCTTAATATGACTCTTGCATTACATCCAGGGGTGGGTTCTACTTACCTTTACTACCGGTTTGCAATGGGGCCGCGCATGCGCACTCTTCTGCACATGTGCAGAAGCGTTCTGATGACATCGGGGTTGGTGGGAGGAGCCTCCTGCCTGTTTTACTACCAGTTCTATAGACCCGGTGCAAACCGGGGGCAACCCACCACTGATTACACCTCACCCATCCCATCTACAGTAAGGCTGCAATAAATATAACAGTAAAAATACTTACAATTTCATCAAGTTCCAAACCAAATTCAAAACACAGTTCATCAAATTCTTCATCAGCTGCAAAAAAAAAAAAAAAAAGCGCTTTTACGATTGGTTATCTATTAAAGTGGAATTAATGCATCTTTTGGAAAAAGATAACTGATTTCATCTTAATATTTGGTTAAATATCATTCAGAAGGATTTCAAAGCAACAGGAAATGATGCAATTTCGATAAGCAACCAATGTAATATCCTTCCATTTTCATAGCTATGGTGGGCTAATGATCTTTATTAATCAATAAGTAAGGTTATTTTTGTCTGGCTTCCTGCTGGAAAATAAAAGCCCCTCCCACCCCCTTTACCCTTGTCACTTAACCTCTCTCCAACCTGGTACAGGCTGAATGTGCAGGAGTACAACTGCCAAGTCCACACCAGACACGGACTTGGTCGAAAACAGCGGAGGCTGCAGTCCATCGTATTTTGGTAAGCACCAAATCAGGGCAAGATAATGTGCCTTTTCGCCCCTGAGCTCAAAGAACTTTATGGAAGCTCCATTATGCTCCGAATCTACTAAGGTGCCCCTTTCTTACCCTTAACCGAGCTGCCCCACATCTAGTGCAAAATATCATCGCAATGATCTTTTTCCCCACCTCTTCTGACCAAAAGACACGCTCACTACAAGCCCCCAAAGCTTTTCCTTACTGTAGCTCCTTCCCAAGGCTTGAAAAAGCAGATCTCGCTTCACGCCGACAGTCGGCATGGCTCACTAGCAGTTCCTGCCAATTACTTTCCTTCGCGGCGCATGCGCTAGGTTTGCTGTCACTAAAAAAGGCCCCAGGACTTCAACTCTCTGACGTTAAGGACTAGTGCCTAAATTTCTGCCCGATCCAAATTCTGCTTTTTTTTTTTTTTTGCTACCTCTTCGTTCGAAAGTATAAAAAAAGTATAAAGTCCGTCAAAATCCTGTGTTCTTAAAGTGGTGAATAACCCGGCAGAGAGAAACTCGTATCAAGTTTGTTTTGCGTTGATCAGGGTTTGCTGCGGACAGCTAACCGCTCCACTTTATCAGCCGGAAAAAAAGGGAGACGTTTTGGTTTCTAGATTTACGAACAGTAAATGGTGTAGAACGGGCTTCGCCCTGGCACCGTGTGTCAACTTGGTAACAAGAAACAAAGTGTAAATTACTTCTTGCATGTAAGTTAGTGCAATCTAACATGTTGGCGTTAAATTGAATACTGGCTCTGAGATAGGCAGGTACAGAGGTGTAAATCAATTTAAATAGAATGGTTGGATTTTTGTTTTGTTTGTTTTTTGCAATTTCAAATGGGTTTATGAATGGGATTGTGTTTATTTAATTTATACTCCTATTTGCTTTCAGCATACAGTAAAATCGTACCTGATAATTTTATAGCAGTGTTTTTCAAACTGGCAACTTTGAGACGTGTGGACTTCAACTGTAGACTTCCCAGCCAGCAGAATTTCGAGGATTGAAGTTCACACATCTTAAAAGTATGAGATATGCAGCCCCGTGTTGTTCAGTAAATTTGGTTTCAGAGAAACGGAATTGCTGCCTTAGAATCTAGGTGCACTTATTGATTCACGTGTATTACTGCTCGGGTTTGCACATTACATAAACTCATGATATTGTTAGGCAGTTTGTTAAGTAAGTCTTATTTAGATACATTCAGGTATCGGAGTCTCAAAAGGACTTACAAGGCTTGGATGTAAATCTCTCTAGCACTTCTTTTTTTAATTATTCAGGAATCTCAGAGTATATACAGTATGGGCAGAGAAAAAAATGTACAGGATGTTTTGGGAGCAGAAGGTTTGTTTGCAATCAAACTGATTTTATTTAGTGATGGCATGTGCACTCTAAGCTGTAAATTCTGCTTTACAAAGCACAATAGTGCTTTGTAGAGACATAATAGACATAATAGAGGTGAAAACTGTCATACAGAAAAATGGATACATTTATTCAAAGTTATTCCAAAAGCAGGACAAAAAAACAATTGGATAAAATTACAAAGAAGTAAAATGTAGTTGGGCATAGGAAAAAATTCTTAACAGTGTGGACTGTTCAACTATGGAACAATCTGCCTTGGGAATTTATTTGTTAGATTTATTACCTTTATTAGAGAGATTAAACATTTCTCAGATAATTCAGTTCATTAACATGTTCAAGATATAATATTAATAATATACTGGAGAAAATCTATCCATCTACTTGCTAAGAGTTGACCCTGACTTGGCATATGACTAAAATTTGAACACACACATAGAAAAGAACATAAATGATTACCCAAAGATAATAAACAATAAATAAATATATGCAGCAATTACATTTTAAGTGTTTTTTCCTAAATAATTTGGTTGTGAGTATTAAAAAATGCTACTAAATTTCCCTCATACTTCAAGGGAAAGGGTAGCCTACTGTACAGCACAGTAGCAGAGAAGTAGCATGTGTAAGTCTTCTTCATGAAGATGGGAGACAAGCAACAGATTCTGCCAGGACATCTTTATGGTTCTAGACCAGTTGAACAAGTCTTGAATATACATTGGATATACCTTGGAAACAAGATTTGTAGGACTTATATAATATTTATTTATTAAATCGTGTAACAATAATATTAAGCTCATAAGATATTGGCATAATTACATTTTTTTCATGGGAAACTTTTTTTTTTTTTTTTTTACAAAAATAAGACTGAAAAAAGTGAGACCGGTTTAAAATTCTGAAAATATTATGTGTAGTTATGGGTGCCAGTGATGGGCAGCATATACAATGATAGTTACCATCACTGGTTACCCCTAGGTTTGCTTATGTAACACTTCTGTTATGCAAGCTTCACTGGCTAGTTTCTTTCCAAGTGCAAATTCAAGGTGCTGGTCATCACCATTAAAGCTCTAAATGGTACAGATTACCTGTGCGACTGCCTTTCCCTAAGAACATCTACCCTACCAGTTTATAATAAAATGAGTACACTCCTAGTCCCTTCTCTTAAGCATTGCCATCTTATGGGATCTAAGAAGTGTACCTTTTCCATGGCAACCCTTGCCCTATGGAACACTTTCCCCCCTGAAGTTCTGCAAAGTCTCTAACCCTCCTAGCCTTCTGTAAAATACTGAACACTTGGCTTTCCTCCCCAAGTGCTGGGATAGGATGAGATGACTGCATATAGAAATCTTGATTTGGTACCAGGTTTTTATGTTCAATATGTTTAGTTTTATAGTTTTAATATGATTTTTATGTTGATTTAATTTTTGATTGGGAGCCACCCAGAGTTTGTTATAAGGCTATACAAGACCCCCAGGACCAGACTTTAAGGAACACTGGTCTAAATAGTAGGTCTTCAGATAGATTCCATCAATTCCATCAATGGAATCAATTTCAGGGGCCACAAATTATGAATCTTTTTTAAACAAAAGCAAACAAATTGCTTTATAACTTAGTACAGTGTGTGATTCCAGCCATTGGGTAAATGAGCAAAGGCTTCAAATAAATGAAAATTTAAGATGAATCACTTTTTCTCTTGTCTCCATTATGGGCATTAATAGGGGTCATAAGCATATCTTGCATAATGGTTAAGCAATATCTTTGCTTCTTCAGGATTAATTTAATACCAACTCAAAGCCCTTTGTCTGAATTCACCAGACCACTGTTGCTTGAACGTCTGGCTTGCAGTTCATTTGTCTTTGTTTTTGTGCTACAGGTCATCATTCAAAACAAACAGGCAACTATAAGCAGTTGTTCCCATATTAATCATCTGTACAGATCAAGGGCATAGTGTCATACATAAAGAAGAACGGAACTTTAAGGAACGTTAACTCAAAGCCCAGGAAAACAGGTGACAGAATAAGGTCTCCTATTAGGTTTCTGAATATGGATACAACCTTGAAGAATGGCATTTCTAAGTTTAATGCAGCTAATACAGCAAAGTAAAGAATGAAGTGTTGTGAAGAATTAGTGAAGAGGGATTTTGTGACATGTTGCACCAAGTTTCCCCAAACCAGTACTCTCTCCAGTGTTGTTGAACTTTGATTCTTAAAATTCCCAGCTAAAATACCAGATTGGAGAACAATGTCTTATACTATTCAGTAAAGTATAAGAAGCTAAAGCCACAGCAACTGAGAAATGTTCCCAGTATAATCTATTTAGTGTAAAAAAAAAATTAGTACACACAAACACTCATGTAAATTGTA
Source organism: Pantherophis guttatus (assembly GCF_059756535.1). Classification (NCBI taxonomy): domain Eukaryota; kingdom Metazoa; phylum Chordata; class Lepidosauria; order Squamata; family Colubridae; genus Pantherophis; species Pantherophis guttatus. Next base: position 33,824,688 of record NC_142068.1, on the reverse strand, counting down.
TCAAAAGTGGCTAACTTGCTTTGATGAAATAATTTTGAGTGGAGGATAGCCTATTTATTCATATCCTATCTGCCAGAATATAATAGTTGAGCTACAGCATTTAGATATTAGATTTGCTCAGACAAATGATCACAGCCCGCAGTCTGGCTTCTAGAAATTACAACCAGTTGATACTTAATGCACATCCTGCTGTTTGAAATACTACATGGATAGAAATAAGAGTACTGACTGATACCCATTTCCTTCTAAACTGCTGTTACATACAGTGTGTTGAAAGCGTAAAACATACAGTACATGTCTGTATTCATTCCGAAAACAGCTAAAACAAATCAAAATAATTTATTTAAAAACTTTGAAAATATAATATGTGACTTTATATCCTGTTATCAAGAAATAAAAAGCATTAAATTTTGGGACCAACATATAAGATACAATAGTAATTTTACCATGGATTTTATTATTACAAAACAGTTGGTTGATTGATTGATACATATACAGAATCATAATCTATGTGTAGACAACTACTGTACAATAGTTTCTATTGTGAGTCAGTGTGGAATAATGGTTAAGGGATCAGACTAGAAACTGGGAGACCGGGAGTTCTAGTCCTATTTTAGCCACAAAGCCAGCTGGTGACCTTGGGCCGGTCTCTGTTAACCCTGGGAAAGAGGTAACTGCAAACAACATCTAAAAACCTTGCCAAGAAAACTGCAGAGACTTGTCCAGGCAGTTATCAGAGTAAAAGACTGACTATTGGGCAACAACAACAATAAAAGATTCAATTACACCTGCACTTAGGTGAGTACTAGTCCATTTCTGAAAGATTTCTTTTGGAAGGATTTTTAAAGAAATCTGCAAAATACAAAAAATTGCCAGTAATTTATTACAGAAGTTATCCCAAAATATAAACTTTTCTAAAAAAAGAGAAGGAGGAAAATCAAATCAAACTGAATGTTATTAATTATGGCCTGACATCCGCACACTTAAAACGATTCTTTAAAAACAAAACATCCGAAGCTATGTGTCTAAAAATTAAGATATAAAATCAATGAATAAGAACACTAATGATGATCCTCACTTTTATACTGTAGAAGTCATCATTTGCTGATATCTGAAGGCTAAAGTAACAACTTTGGCACCATTGTATATAAAATAGCAATCCTCATTAACTAAAACCTACATCAAAATCTTAAATCTAATCAGAATTCCAGCTGAAAGAGGAAAAAATTAGCTTGTGCCACAAATCCAGATAAAACCTCCTCCATGCCATGTGGCACAAAGAAATGCACTGCAGGAATTTGAGTACTGTATATCTGCCCTGCAAATATACAGTTGAAAGCAGTTAATATGCTGTATGTCTTTATAAATGCCAAACGATTGAGTCAGTGTATAAAGAGAAAGGATTAATGTTCTTTGGAAAAACATTTGAAGATTTTCAAAACCTAATATTAAATTATTCTTGTGTGTCTAAAAGTTGCTCTTTGCTCTTGAATAATTCTTCCCTCCTGGATATTTTTTTTACTCTTGGATAATCTCTTCCTTATGTCTTAAGGCCTAAGTGTGTAACATACTTTATTTTTTATAGTACTGAGTAAGTTAAGAAGCCTATCATTTGATGGATCTACTGCCTTTCTTGTAGATTGGACTAACATGCATTATCCCCTTGGTTTGGGGGTATAAAGGCTATCCTATGTATAAATAAGAGTAACACAGCCAAAATTGGTAGCAACCAGTAAGAAGGCTTTTTTTTTTACATAGCTTCAGGGGGGGGGGGGATTGGAATTGACATCAATAATTTCTAAACATTTGACAAATTTTAATTCTTCAAGAAACATCCATTTCCAGGAAAAATTGGTGTTGATCTTTGCAGAAAAGTAATAAGTCCTTTCTCAATGTGGGGCAGAAGAAAACATTCAATCCTTTGATTGTATCCTTCAAATGAAAGTCAGCTAGTCCAATGGAGTATGTAGATTGGATTGGATTAATACAATGCATGAACCCAATCATCACACAGGTTTATCGTTCAATGTGCTATTCATGATGGTTATTCCAATGCATGAATGACTGGTAAGTGTAATATTTGAACCAAAGCTGGGAAAAGCCATTCCTGAATTATTGGAAAGGATTAATATTTGTAGAAGACAGAAAACTTTTGTTTTTGTTAGTCAGAGGCAAAACTGAAATATAACAAAAAAGATATCTGAGATTATTTTTCCCTAATTAGTGTATGCAGTGGACTATAACTCCAAGCAATAGTCACTCCCAGTCACTGGAATTCAACCCAGGTGGAAAACACAAGATTCAGAAGGCTTGTCTAAACATTCCCTGGACTTCTGGGCTGCCAGATACAGATGATTTACTACTTATTCATTTGACTTCTTTCTGCTTTTCTAACACAGAGACAACACTACTGCCAATAATTTTTCTCACAAACCAGTTCTAGTGAGGCTACACATTAGAAACCAGAAGACTGGGAGTTCTAGTACCATTTTAGGCATGAAAAACTGGAAGTATTACTTTGGGCCTGTCATCCTCTCTCAGCTCAGCTCACCTGTCAGGGTTGTTATTGTGGGGAAAATAGGAGGAGGAAGGAGAATTAGGTATGTTCACAACCTTGAGTTATTTAAAGAGTAATAAAGGCAGGATTTTAAAAATCTTCTGTGCCCAAGTTTGTTATCAGTTGGGTTATTAGTTTAGGTTTAATTAATCCTTTTAAGAAATGTCTTTGATTGAACTCTGAATCATGAGTTTGTGTAATAATTTTGTGTAATAGCTCATTAAAAAGAACACATGAAAATTAGAGATGATTATGGATTTGCTTGAGGCTTAAAAGTTTTGAACAGATTAGCTTCACAATTGCAGTTATGACAGGAGTTTTCTGAATTGCCTCAATTGGCATAGTTAGCTCATACTTAATATGTTTTGCATATTTTGTGATAATCTTCATGTTAAGCAACGTGAAATCCTTTTTCAAGAGGTGAAAGGAAGGCAATTTTAACAAGCTATGCCATTGTGCCAAACCACTGTATTGAATCATCAATCAAAGCAGGATGTATCTCATTCAAATACATTATATATTTCTTGCCTTTTGGAAGATAATTTAAACAGAATTGCAAGATTCTTTTAATGTAACAGAGTTTGTGATCAAATGGAAAGCAAAACAAAGCAAATTAATCTGTGTTTATGCCAATATCATTTGCTACTCTTCTCCATACAATTCCAGCTTTGCAAACTCTACTTGCTTCTCGAGGGTCCAGATTATTTCATAATAGCTTTATAATTATGAGAATTATAACTAGATTCTCCTTATCATTTTTCATCATAAGAAAAGTCTAATTTGGGGTAAAAGAATGCCTTGTCATCTATTGCTACTATTAGGTATAAACTATTCTCTCTGTCTAAAAGGTAAATGTAAAGGTTCCCCTCACACATATGTGCTAATTGTTCCCAACTCTAGGGGGCGGTGCTCATCTTCGTTTCAAAGCCGAAGAGCCAGGGCTGTCCGAAGATGTCTCCGTGGTCATGTGGCTGGCATGACTAAACACTAAAGGTGCACGGAATGCTGTTACCTTCCCACCAAAGGTGGTCCCTATTTTTCTACTTGCATTTTTTACGTGCTTTCGAACTGCTAGGTTGGCAGAAGGTGGGACAAGTAATGGGAGCTCATCCCATTACGTGGCGCTAGGGATTCGAACTGCTGAACTGCCGACCTTTCAATTGACAAACTCAGCGTCCTAGCCACTGAGCCACTGGGTCCGTCTGTCTACTCTATCTCTATTCTATAAGACGTTTTAAGTACATATTGTGAAAACAAATACATATTGCTGATCATCCCCAGATTTATCTTGGGATCCTGATCTACTTCTTGTTCATTTCTACGTTAAAGGAAATGCTTAAGCTAGAATCTTTTTGGATCAGGCTAAGCAAGTTTATATATGACTATGGCTGAGTTTATACAACCCCATTGAATATAGCCAGATTTATTTCAGGGTAAGAGTTCTCTGATTTGCAACCTTACACAGATGTTGGACTTTATACACTCTTTGCTGATAGTACATAGTTTAGAATTCACAAATGTAGTAATTTCCTATATTGGGAAGAATGTTTGTGATTATTATTTCTAAATGTGCTATTGGCCAACTGCAGCCTTGCAGACTTTTCACATCTCATGGGCATTGCTTTTGATTTCCAAATGTATTGCATTGTTTAATGTAATTTTCTATTTTAAAAAAGGTGGGTAAAGAGGCAACCAGCTACAAAATTTGGTCTGACTTTCTCTCTGTCTGCATCTTTTAAATGCATCTTTGATAATGTATAAATATATTTAACAATAATTTTGTGAAACAAATTAACTGAAGATTCCATCATGAACCCAAGCTGATAAATTAATACAGATGTTTTTATTTATTTATTTAATTTATTTGTTGCCCATCTCATAGGAAATGAGTCTCATATAGCAATGGTTTTCTAAAACAATTTACTGAATAATCACATTTGATGGAATGAATGAATTCCATCAGATGTGATTATTCAGTAAATTATGTTTTAGAAAATCATTATATTTTAGAAAACCACCATTTACAAGATCTAAGATACAAACACAACAAACAATTAACAAACAAACAATATTTTGATTTAATTTGGCATTCAGTTAAGGTTTATAGCACATGATTGTTGCCTGATGATGGAGAACAACATGTTTGCAGAACATATTATTGATATTTAGAACTGTTCTTGTTATTATGGGCATATATGCATGTCATTTAAAACTAAAATATATGTCTAAAGTGATCATCTATCTCTTGTATATTTCTGTATCACTGGTCCCTGTTTATTTTACATGGGCAGCTGGAATGTCCTTCACGTTTTGGGTGACCCCATTGGAATTATATACTCTTGGATCCAGTCCGAGCATTTTTTCCTCATTGCTCCCCAGCACACTCTCCTGATGAGGTAGAATATCAGGACTTGAGGGAGAAGTCATGATTTCATCCATCTAAACAAATCAGAATTATAAATGATGTGAAAATGCCATCTAAACAACTACTATTTTATTATGATTTAGCTTTATCCTTTATTATCTTTATAACAAAGAATCCATCCACATGTAATTTTTAAAAAGCCCAAACTGCGTATTGAAGAATAAATGTGAATTTTAGATATACATAATGCATTTATTGGTATCCTTATGGTTGCAAATTTGAGCAATTGTTATTGCCTTTTACCCTTTTACCCATTATTGCTGAACTGAGTATTCTTCAGTTTCACTTTCAACTTTACCCTAGTTTAATTCTTGGAAAATTTCATCTCCATACAATTGTTTTGGCAGACATTTTTCTTTCTCCCATGCCTGCATAAATTATTCTAGCCAAGTATGGATTATAGACTGCATGTACTGAATGTGATGTTATTATAGCAGACAGTCAATAACTGTTAAGGGCAAATAGAGGAAAGAATGTGAGTCAATGCTAGCACACATGCTTTGCAATACAGCAGGTCACAGATATGGTCCCTGTAGTCTCTAGATGGGCTCAGAAAGAATTATGTATGAAACCCTGAAGAACAGCTGCTACCTTGGTAGTAGTGTAGAGATACATACTGATAGTCCTCTGGTTATGATGGCAATTGAGATCAGGATTTCCATCACCAAGTGATGCAATCATATATTTGGGCATTTGCTGAATAAATGAATTTAATGTGAGGACTACCTGAATGAAAGTCATTCACAGTATAATGCAAAGAATAATCTTCCAAAACTGTATTAATAGGAATGATCAGTATAATCAACTAAGGATCATTGTAACTTAATCGTACAGTACTTGAAATTATTTCAAAATTCCTATGATTTGCTATGATTAGTGGCCATATTACTGGCTTTAACAGTTCTAGATAATACATTGTTAGTTAAAGTAATATATTATAATAATATAAATGTATATTTTTGATAAATGGAAGACTAGAAGCAATAAACTATTTTGAAACAAGTGTGTGCATATAGCTCTCAAAGGGCCTCAACATCTAATATACACCACTGTACATAGTACTTCTTATGGAAAAATTGGCTAAATGAAAATTGGAAAAAAAAATTATATGATTATCATTTCCATGTGAAATGATGTTTATACTAGCAGCCATGAACTAATTAAAAGTATAGTATTCAGTTCAGTCCGAGATAAAAGATGTTGGGTGCTTGCCATTGTAGACTTCTTTTTACTATGGAAATAAAGTAGCATGCTGCAATATAATATAAACCAAGACAGGAATAAGGCTTAATTAAATATCTTAGTGAAGTATTATCTCATTATACTTAGTATGAATGGAAGTAGCAGCTGTTCATGATATGGCATTATCAGATTTAATAAAGAAAGGTCAACATTGTAGTTTGTTACTATGGAAACAGAGGGAGTGAATTGTCATTTGGAAAATGAGGTGATGAACATTGTTATGGACATTGTATATTTTTCAAAGGAACTTAAATACTGAACATAAAATTGTCATATTAAAGCAGATTGTTTTCCTGAAATGAATGCAAGTTATCTAAAGCCTGGTGACCACTTCATTCACTAAGGTAGTTAATAAAAATGAAATGGATCTAATATTATAGATTTGATCCAGTATTAGAAAAGAATTCTTAATATTTATACCATTATTCATTTCAGTTATAAGAAAATAAAGCAAAAATGACATTTTGTTGCATTCCAAATCCCACCAATTGCAGCCAACATAACCAGTGATTTTAAAAGGTGAGAGCTTTAGCTCAATGTTTGTATGGGCCCAACTACTATACCAATATAATACCCTGAATGCAAGAAGAGACAGGTGCTAGTTACCCAACATCATAAAAACTTACAGGTGACTTTGTTCCAGTGACACACACTCAGCCCAACTTAACTCATAGGTGTTTGTTGTGGGTAAAAAATAAGAGAGAATAATATGCACATAGAACATAGAATAACAGAGTTGGAAGGCACTTCTAGCCCAACCTCCTGCTCAAACAGGAGACACTCTACCAGAGCTGTCAAACTCACGGCTTGTGTGCTGGATGCATCACGCGCTGGCCATGCCCACGCCTGATTTAGCAAAGGGGGGAAAAGTCCTGATACATCACATGAAGCCATCGTGACATGAGTTTGACACCCTTGCCCTATACCATTCTGGACAAATGGTTGTCCAATCTCTTCATGAAAACCTCCAGTGACGAAGCACCCACAACTTCTGGAGGCAAGCCATTCTATTGATTGATTGATTGATTGATTGATTGATTGATCTCACTGTCAGGAAACTTCTCTTTAGTTCTAGGTTGGATCTTTCTTAAATGATCTCAGATCAATTACTTGTTATCCTGCCCTCATGTGTTTTGAAGAATAGGTCCACCCCATCTTCTCTGTGACAGTTCCTTAATATTGGAAGACAGCTATCAGATCACCCCGCTCCTTCTCTTTGTTATACTAGACATAACTAATGCCCACACCCATTCATTGTATGATTTAGCTTTCAGACTCCTTATCACTTTTGGTGCTACTCTCTGCACTCTTTCTAGAATCTTAACATCTTTTGTGTATTGTGGTGACCAGAACTGGATGCAGTATTCCAAGTGTGGTCTTACTATAAAGCAGAACTAACACTTCATACGATCTTGATACTATCCTTCTGTTGATGTAGCCTAGGACTGCATTGGCTTGTTTGGCAGCTGCAGCATACTGCTGGCTCATACTTAAGTACAGGACCTTATTTTTCTCATCACTGAACTACTACTTATTAGATAGGGCCCAATGCTCAAGTCTGCCAAAATCCTTCTGAATCTTGAGTTTATCTTTCAAAGTGTTGGCTATTTCCCCCCAGCTTACAGTTGTCTGCAAATTTGATGAGTTCCCTTCTGTCCCCTCATATACATTTTTTATGTATATTATTATGTATTATGTATATTATGTATTTAAGCTGATGAAGAGTACTGGGCCTAAGACAGAACCTTGAATCACCCCTTTACATACTTCCTCCATTTAGATGAAGTTCCATTGAAGTTGGTGAGCCACTTGTGAATCCATCTAGTGGTGATGCTATCTATCCCACATTGTTCTATATTACCAAGAAGTAGGCTATTGTCTGTTTTTAAAAATGCTTTCCTGAAGTCTAAGTAAATTATATCCACAGTATTTCCCTGTTCCACTAATATAGTCCCTTTATCAAAGAAGACAATAAGGTTTGTCTGGTGTGATCTGTTTTTAACAAATCCATATTGATTTCTATAATAGCTTTGCTAAAGACTAGGTGCTTGCAAATTCATCGCTAAATTATCTTTTGCAGAATTTCCCCAGGTATTGATATCAAGCTGATTGGTCTGTAATTTCCTGGGTCCATTTTTTCCCTTTTTGAAGTTTTGAGCCACATCAGCTCTTTTCCAGTCACCTGGTATTTCCCCAAGGCTTCAGGAACTTTGAAAGATTTTGTTCAGTGGTTCTGAGATCATGTCTGCTAGCTCCTTCAAAATACAGAAGTAATGGGAAATAATCTGTCTTCTCCTGGCAATTTGAACTTGTATAGAGTGGATAGTGTTCTCTTATCATTTTCTTGCCTATTTTGATTTATATTCTTATTCTGTCTTCTACCATACTGTTTTTGATAGGTTAGACTATTTTTTTCTTTTTGAGTAAAGACAGAATGAATGAATGAATTAAGCAGTTCCACTTTCTCCCCATATCCCCATTCCTATTTGCTATCTTCTCCCATTAGTGGACTGATCATTTCCTTGACATTTTTCTTGTTTTTCATATGTTGAAAGAAACATTTTAAAAATTATTTTTGGAATTTTGGCCTGCCACTCTGAAGCACCGTTTTAGCTGCAAAGTGCTGGGCAAGGCCTGCACAAACCAAAACGGAGCTCCATTTTGGCCAGCAAAGTGCCAGGCAAGACCTGTGCACAACAAAACAGCTGCGGAGGGGCACATGCAGCTGAGAGGCTGGAGAGGAGACAGCTTGCTAGATCTTCGCATGGTAAGTTACCTGGCGTGGCAGGTTGCGGGGGGGGAGCAATTATTGGGGGCATGAGGTATTTCAGTAGGTCGGGGAGGTCCTGGATGGTCTTAAACAGGTGGTCTTTTCCATCACTAGGTCCCCATGGCCTTCCCTACCTTGAAATACCTCATGTGCAGTTAACGAATCACACATTTATTAGCGAGTGTGTGGGCGAAAGGAGAGAGTGATCACGTTCAAGGTACGAGATTCACTTCCACAAATCCTTGGGCGACAAATGGAATGGGCAGGTTTCATTCCACTCATAACTCAAGGACTACTTGTATTTTGTTCCTATTAATAAGAACTATGTCCAGTATAGCTGACCCTCTGGTTCCTTCCCCTACCTTTTGGATGACAAAGTTATCTCCTAGATTCATCAGGAACCTGCTTTATATCCCACTTGGTGTAGAGTTCATCTCCCAATTGATGTCAGGGTAGTTGAATCAGGGTAGTTAAATTTTGATCTTCTAAATGAAAGTGGGATATAAATCAAGCAAGTAGCAATGGCAATAGTAATAGCACTTATATACTGGTTCATAGTGCTTTACAGCACTTTCTGAGTGATTTACAGCGTCAGCATATTGCCTCCAACAATCTGGGTCCTCAATTTACCAACTCGGAAGGATGGAAAGCTGAATCAACCTCAAGCCGGTCAGGATCAAACTCCTGGCTGTGGGCAGAGTTAGTCTGCAATACTACATTCTAACCACTGTGCAACTATGGCTCTTAAATAATGTAAATAATGAAATCCCCAGCAGCCAAAGTTTTTTCTAAGATATTCATGAGATTTAATTGGGACAGAGGAAAAGTTGTGTATCATAGATACCAATTAATTTACTAAAGTATAAACCTGCTATCATTTCAGACAGACATGTTTTTAATTTTATTTTTACTAGAATAGAAAGTGATAGTATGGCTGAAAATAAACAATCTCTTTATTTAGTCAAGCCTAGCTAGGTGAGCAGAGAGTAGCTTAATATCTGCAATTTGCTTTGAACTTTACTGTATTTTCACCTTTTCTTTGAAGAGTGTCTGCCCCATTTTTTGTTCGTTTATTTATTAGACTTATATGGCTTTTCATCTCACCAAAGATGACTCTGGGCAGCATACAATAATATAATAAACCAATGCATATATTTTTAAAAAGTCATATAAATATATAAACGTCAGGGCTAAAAGTGCTGGTTCAACTATTTATTTGTATCTTGCCTCTTGCCTTTATTATATTTGCAAATAATTCAAGACAGTGAACATATCCAACTCACCTCCTACTCGTACTTTCCCCATAATAACAACTCTGTGAAGTGGATTGGGCTGAGAGAGAGTGACTGGCCCAAAGTCACCCAGCTTGTTTCATGGCTAAAGTGGGACTTAAACTCACAGTCTCCCACTTTCTAGCTTGGTGCCTTAATCACTAGTTCAAACTGGCTCTCATTATAAATTATCATACCATAATCATATCATATTGCATTTTAAATATTGATCAGAGAAAGACAATTTGTAGATTTCTCTTAGAAGAAAGACAGTCTTCAACTTCCTAAATTAGACTAGCATGTTGAAAAAATATGACAGAAGAAGGTAATTGCAAACCAATTCCATGGACTGATCCCGATAGATAGGTCCATGAATCACTAAACTTGAATGAGACTTTGTTTCACTTAACTATGTACTCGGAAGACATTTCTTATTTTTAATCTATAAACATTGGCTGCAGCAGATATTAATAATAAGTATACCAGTATTTATGTGGAAATAGAGCACCAACAATTGAAGGGGGTAAACAGATGTCTGATTAGCTGAAGAAAATGTAGGTCTCTGTATCTGGTACATAAGAAGCTGTACTATACTTGACATAGTTTAGTATTGTCAATACCAGCCAGTCACGCCCAAAATCAAGAATGACATGTGATTCTTCCAAGCTGATTTTGACAGCTACGTATAGACAAAATCTTGGCAGACTCTACCATCTGCATCTACAATGCACTCTGTGAACTATTAGGGAGGGGCTGTCTTTATCCTCTTTCTCTTACAGATACTATCTGAACTCATTTGTCACTGCTCTGGAATGTACTCCCTCCCTCCTGGGAATCTACCTCCTTACTACCCTCTTTCCCCCAAAATAAGACATCTCCTGATAATAAGCCCAATCGGGCTTTTGAATACATGGCAATAAGGCCAAGCACTTATTTCAGGGTTCAAAAAAATATAAGACAGGGTCTTATTTTCGGGAAAACACGGTACATTCCATTACATTGATTTACATATCCCAAAACAGGTTTGCTTCTTTGTGGCTTAGCATGGTATATAAGCCAAACCATTCTCATTTCTAAATTGTGGCATAACATTTTGTATGGACTCAGCTAATTTATTGAATAATAGCAATAGCAATAGAGTTTAGACTAACATAATGCTCCATAGTGCTTTACAGCACTCTGAACTGCTTACAATGCCAGCATATTGCCCCCAACAATCTGGACTTTCATTTTACCATCCCTCGGAGAGATGGAAGGCTGAGTCAACCTTGAGCTGCTCAGGATCGAACTCCGGGCAGTGGGCAGAGTTAGCCTGCAATACTACATTCTAACCACTACACCACCATGGCTCCTGTATAAACTATGGCTAGATGAATATTGCAACACTGATCATTAATTGTCAGAATGTCTGCAGAGTATCAGGCAGGAATATTTTTTCCAGTCTTATTGGAGGCACTAGAGATTGACCCTAGAACCATCTGTATTCTACAGCTGAGCTATAGCTTCCATGGACCAGGTGTACTTTGCTATGTTTAACAATGCTGGAAACATTATTGTTCTATAATTACATAGGATAAAAAGCACACCTGCTGTCTGTTTATTTTAATCCACTAGATGTCACCTTTCCTTTTTATTTTTATTTTGTTTGCCAGAATTCTTCATCTCTGCAAGTGGCATCATTAGATGTTTGTAATGCTACAAGAAGGGACTGGGCCAATTATTCAGAAGATGTTTTTTAGGGTTTTGTTTAAAATGGGAATTGGAGTTGAAAGCCTCAGGAAGGAAAAACACTCCCATTTCTATCTTTTAAACCCTCTGACTTCCCTTTTTCTGTAAAATGGTCTGACTCATCCTGTCAGAAGTCAGCTGCAAGATAATGAGATTTCAGTGGCATGACTTTGGACTATTGGCAGAAGGAGGTTGGAGAGAAATGACCAAAATGGATGCTACTTGTTTATTAGGAGGCTTTCCAAATAGTGCCACTGAAAATTAGTCATTGATCACCAAATTTAGTTGGCGTGATCTAAGGGTGCTAAAAGCCACCGCTCACCCCTGACCTAAGGTAAATTAATGGAGAGAAGTATCCATTAATGGATACTTGGAATGTGAGAAACAAGCCTAAAATTATAACTCTGTACTTCCCTATGAGTAAAACTCATTGTACTAGGTAAATCTTGTTTTGGATAAATATTTACAATCCTGAAATGTTAAACATTTTCTATGTAAACAAGAAGGGAGGAAGTAGGCAAATGAGATGTAGCTGCTGAACAGTGATGGGTCATGGAAAAATTAATATGAATAGTTTCTCACAGCATGCTATGCCTGTCAACATTTCAGAATCAAAAATAGGGACAAGGTTATTTCAATGTGTCTCGCACATAGCACCAACGCACAACATTATTTTCAGTCCTATCCTCTCTGCTTCTCTGGTACTCTTCTGTATCTGGAGCTCTAAATGATACTCCAACCAAGTGAGATACCTAAATAGTGTGTGGATGGAATAGGGTAGATCAGGTTTACATTTATTTCATTTTTTTTTACCCCAAGGATAGAGAAGGTTTTTCATCACAATTCCAGGAAAAGTTTCATATTCCATTTATTACAGCCAAAAATAAAGTAGTTGTACAAACACAAAATTTACTAACATAAAGTCGGAAACTGCATATAGTACAATATTTGTCACTCTGCATATCTACCTAACAACTGAAATTTCCAGATTGAAAAAGTTGTTTCTCTCCGTAAATATGAGTCACTTTAGATTTAATGGGCCTTCTTCTGACATACATCTGTATTGGATTACAGCCATCGTACATAGAATTAAACAATGTATTTGCCACAAGCTATGCCATCCTTTTTCCTAATCAATAAAAAACATAGAATATTTGGATAAATTGCTACCTGTACACTGCAATGCTAAAATTCAGGTTTGAGACAAAATTTGTTAAAGAAAGCTTATTCCTGGGTGGCAGTATTCTAAAATTCCAGCCATTTTAAATATAATTAAATTGCACAAGCCATTTTGGGGGGGGGGAAGAGAGAAAATCCTTTATCTCCCCTGTTGATTTATTTTTATCATTAAGAACTCCCTAGGTACAACATATTTCTGATTTCTATCTTATGTTGCAAGCAGCAGAAGTTTATTAAAGACAGCTAGGCTTAGTCAGAAATCTCTTCTCTGCTTTTGATTACTGCTCAGCTAAAGAATACTTTTCTAAAATTCTTGATACAGAATAGCTATCCTTCAAATGCAGATTGAAGGCCAAGTTTTAAATTTAAATATCTGATTGGCTTTGCCCTTAACTGAATTCAAAAGATAACGCTTCTAGCAATATAAAATGGGCATGACTAGAAGAATAGGTGGAGAATAAAAAAGAGACTTCCATGAAATCTTTCAAAGTTACTATATTAACTTCAACAATTGTGAATTTGAGATGAGGAAAAGGCAGTACTCAACTGCAGAATGCACTTCAAAGACATGATTCATGCAAATGCATGGCAGAAAAATAATAGAATTACAAAATGAGAAGAGATTCCAATCCCTGCACCTAGAATCTCTGACAAAAACTAACAAACCTCTAAGATCTCTGGCAACAGAATTTGCCACATTGTGAGTTGCATTTATTTATTTATTGGTTCGATTTATATGCCGCCCTTTTCTGGAGATTCAGGGCGGCTTACAATGCATTAAACAATAGCCTTCATACTTTTGTATATACCTGCTTAATAGGGCTTTGGGGCCCCCCCAAGCCGTGTTTTTTTTTATACCAAGTCAGCTTATTGCCCCCACTAACCGGGTCCTCTCTGTCCTCTGAAGAGGCAGATCACTCTTGTGATATGGAATATTCTTTCTTGTAGTTTTAACCCATTGATTCTGAAATTAGGACCTAGAAGTCCTAATGGACCACCACTTAAGTATGAGCCAGCAGTGTGCTGCATCTGCCAAAAAAGCCAATGTAGTCCTAGACTGCATTAACAGATATGTATGATGTTACAGTCTGTTTTGGAAAGTACCTCTGCAGACTTAGATGAACTCACAGTCTGCAGAGGTACTTTCAAAAACATTCCAATCAGTGCAGTCAAGGCAGGCCTGTAGCTTTAATTTTGCCTCCTCAGTCCAAGTCTTCATTGATTTAATTGTTGATTTTGTGGTTTTAAGTCTTTGCCTGTAAGCAGGTACAAGGCAGGTGTGAAATGCTCCCGGTTCGTACCGGATTGCCCAATCCGATAGCGATGGCAGTGGGTGTTTCAGAGAACCGGTAGCAAAAATCCCTGCGCCCACCCCCCCATGCCCAGCTGAGCTGTGCGATCATCAGATTTTTTTTTTTTTTACTTTTAAAGGCATTTTTTTTACAACCTCTTCGGCTGAAAAAATGCTTTTAAAAGTAAAAAAAAAGCCTCTGATGATCGCGTGACTCAGCAGGGATCGTCAGAGGCTTTTAAAAGCATTTTTTCCTACAATCTCTTCGGCCAAAGAGGTTGTAGGAAAAAAAATGCCTTAAAAGCTGAGCTATCCCAGCTGAATTGCCTGATTTGTCAGAGGCTTCTAAAAGCCTTTTTTTATGCAACCTCTTAAGGTTGTAGAAAAAATGCTTTTAAAAGTTAAAAAAAAATGGCCACACCCACCCAGTCACATTACCCCCCCATCATGCCACGCCCACAGAACAGGTAGTAACAAATTTTAGATTTCACCCCTGCTAAGATCCTCACAATTCAATGTACAAGCAGTATTCCACATATATAATTTAAATCATATTCTGATTTAGCAGTCCTTCATTTGAAAACAGCTCATGATGTCTTAATTTACACATGCACATATACCCACCTAGTAGAATCACTTTGCCTGTCTTGCACCATCTTATCAAGTGACCTTTCACACACTGAACTAAGGCTAAGATTTCAACTGGGCACTTTTTTTTCTGCTACGCAATTTGTGTGGACTTTGACTAATGATTTTTATAACCTTTTAAACAGAAGATTGCCACAGTCTATAGTACACATGAGAAGTTCTTGATATCACATATTGAACCTATGTTTATTTGTTTGCTTTTGTTTCTTCATGACTTCTTAATTTTCTGTGTTTGAAAAGAGTGACTGATAACAGATAATAGGAGGCAGCCACAGATAAACAGTATCGTATGGGACATTGCTGATGTGTTAATTCTGGATAAACTGATAATAAAGGTTAAAATGCCATAAGAATATTTAAAAATTATGGCAAGAAACATAACCTATTTCTGTCCAAGTAACAATCATTTCCTATACATATTCTGCTCTGATGTCTTGTGATGCAATTGCCCATGCATTATTCAGAGGGCAGAATTCTTGACATTGATTCACAAGGCTGAACAGAATGAAACTTATGTCCTGAATGTTATAAATCCATAACATTAAAAGATTCATTGGGCTGACGGTCTGGGGAAAGAATCAGACAGCTGATACTTGCATATACAGCATGACAGCTGTTACTAATCTTCTGGAAAAGAGTCTGTGAGTTTTATTTTAGGAAAAGAAGGTGTCTGTGTCTGTGTGTAAGTAATGACTTCTAAATCTTGATCTTAATTCAAACTCATTTCCACCTGCTTAAAGACTGCAAAGTCTTCTTAAAACCAGTGTCTACAAAAGATAGGCATTTGTTTTAAATAACATTGTTGGAAGAAAAATCAGGTCCGGTTCCAAGCCAAGAGAAAGATGCTGAAATAAAATGGAGGCAGGCTGCAGGAAAAAAGGTCTCCGTTTATTTGGTAGCCAGAAACGTCAGTGACCATAGCATGTTTCTGGAGTGGCTGACAAAATGGGGTTGAGAATAGGTGGGCTTTTATACATTCTTTGTGATTGAGATGCCTGCTCCTGTGCAAGAATATGTCCTTTAATATTTTAATGGCTCTTGCCAGATTCCTATGGAGTTGTATAGGGGTCATGGCTGGCTCTATAGGCAAAAGCAGAAATGCAAATTCTGGGTGTTTTGTTTGTCTGAGCTAATCTTCTTATTTCAGCTCCTTACAGCTGGTCCATCCCAGCTTTACTCAGAATTTTTATTTATTTCTCAGAAACCTGTCCAATGTGAATACATTCAAAATTGTAAAGCAACATGGTCAAAATTTGCAATTTAATATAAAATACCTGCATAAACATATCATAATTTCTAATATTATGTATGAATAAAGAGAAAGGGAGCATATGTAACTGTTAACATATTTAAGGATTAAACTGTTTTTATATTATGGTGAGCCATGGATTGTTTTAACATGGTGTATTGAATAATTCATATTGACTAGGTTCATATAACACAGTTAGCATGATTTATAAATCACAAACACTGGAGTTTTCTAACACACAATTCTTGAATTAAACATATTATAAGCTGTATTAATATAATGTGTGAAGTCAAGTGAAAAGATACCATCCTATTGTTTTACTGGTCATCTGGATTATATAAAACTCCACAACTAGGACATGATTGCAATGGCATTGTCTATTTCGTTTTGCAGAAACTGCTATTAAAAGCATACTATTTCTAATAATAGATTATAATATATAATCTATTAGGAGGAGATATATATCAGATATACTGATGGCCTTATCCTCACATTGGTCAAATCCCTTTTGAAATCTGTCCTCAATTTTTTATATAATTAAATTTTGTAATTTAAATGTGTATGGTGTAAAGATAAGTTTATTTGTAGCTGTTCTAAATCACATTATCTCACTTTTTTGGATAACCATGGGTTCTAGTATTATAAGATAGGGAGAAAAATTCTCCATGCCCCCCCCCCCCGCATAATTTTTATTCAGTACTTACATTGAATTCCTCCCTTATTATTCCCGCACCAAAATTAAAAAGTCACAAAAGCTGTGATCTTTCTTTACACAGGACTTGTGCTAACTATGCATTTTAAGGATAAAAACAGAACTGAGATTATTGGCCTCATTAATTATTTTCTTATTCTAATTCACTTTATGTTCTTAAAATATAGCTATTGTTTCTGAAATAGTTTTGTGATTGTTAAATTGTGAGGTTAATTTTAATTAAGTGCAAATTGTACTACACTGTACTAAACTTAACTGAATTTGACATTCAGGCTATTAATGATTACTAATGGTTCCCATTTCAAAACCTTATAAAATTACAGATTGTAAATGAAAATATATATAGTGGCTCACAATAATATTTTCAAATAATATCATTAAATTGAATTCCTTGGAATTCATCATCTATTTGCCATGTTACTCTGATCTAAAAGAACCATTGAACTTAGCCCAAATTCAATATTAATTGTAAAATTTTCTTTTTTCTCTAAAAAAAACATTAGGGGAATGTGGACCATCAGAAAGTAATTAGAGAAGGGTGCAACTGTTTTAATTGATGTCTTTTCATTTCTCTGCATGTGAATTTTGATTATTTTAAATTTGTTTCTTCAGATGAGGGAAAAAAGTAAGCATTTTAATAAATAATTCTGCTTTTTAATTACATTATTGGTATTGCTATTTTATTGTTCTGTTTTGAGTATTATTTCCTTCCTTCCTTCCTTCCTTCCTTCCTTCCTTCCTTCCTTCCTTCCTTCCTTCCTTCCTTCCTTCCCTCTTCCCTCCCTCCCTCCCTCCCTCCCTCCCTCCTGACTGTTAAGACTTAAGTATATCAGCAGTTATTTATCTGCAAAGTACAATGTACAATAGCAGAACCTGGGCAATATAGGATTAAATTTTCCAAACACTGAGGCATTCTGATTAAATGTTTCATATTTTTCCAATTGTAGACTTTGGAATCATCAATCAATTTTTATTTGATCATAGACCAGCAAACAGGCTTTGGAGTAATGATTTTTTTCCCCCAGTTCAACATTCTTTTTTAAAAAAGATCACATATAGTGCTCGCACATACAGAATATACAGAATAATAAAGTTGGAAGGGAACTTGGAGGTCTTCTAGTCCAATCCGCTGCTCAGTCAGGAAACCCTATACCATTTCAGACAAGTGGTTGTCCAGTCCCCACTTAAAAACTTCCTGTGTTGGAGCATAATGTACTGGTTTATATGAAAGTTTCAACCCTATGCACGCTTATGTGGAAATTTGATTTCTCAGTAATAAACATAAAATACATAGCCATTGGTAGTATTCTGAGCAGTCTGAATATTTTACTCCAAAGTAATGGATCAATACATATATTCGTGGCAGGAAAAGAATGATAGAGTTGACTTAAAAAGCCACCAACACTGATAACATATCTATTGACTATATTGATCAGAGCAGGATATTGTCTAAAGGTGATGTATTGCACATAGACCTTGATTTTACCTTGGTTAGATTTGATATGGTCATAAGACTAATGAATCAATTATTCTATATGTATCTATCATCTATTTATCTATCTATCTATCTATCTATCTATCTATCTATCTATCTATCTATCTATCTATCTATCTATTGTATTTTTTTGGAGTATAGGACGCACCCCCCCTAAAAGAGGGTGGAAATGTTGGTGCGGCTTATGCACCAAATACAGCCATTTTTGGCCTCCTGAAGCCCTGCCCCATGCATCCCATTTTTGCAAGAACGGGCCGATTTTTCGCAAAAACGGGACGCATAGAGGCTTTGGGAGGCTTGCAGAGTGCTCCTATGGGCCGGGGAGGGCAAAAATGCAATTTTGGTGAAAAACGGGCCCATTTTTCGCAAAAATGGGATGTGCAGAGAGAAAAATGGGATGTGCAGAGGGTTTGGGAGGCCTGCAGAGTGCTCCTCGGGGCCGGGGAGGGCAAAATATTTTTTTTCTTGCTTATCTCTTCGAAATCTTGGTGCGTCTTATACACCGGTGCATCTTATAGTCCAAAAAATACGGTCTGTCTGTC
This sequence comes from Pantherophis guttatus, assembly GCF_059756535.1. NCBI lineage: Eukaryota > Metazoa > Chordata > Lepidosauria > Squamata > Colubridae > Pantherophis > Pantherophis guttatus. The sequence goes on along the minus strand of NC_142068.1, from coordinate 33,805,579 downwards.
TGTCTGTCTGTCTGTCTGTCTGTCTGTCTGTCTATCTATCTATCTATCTATCTATCTATCTATCTATCTATCTATCATCTATCTACAATTATTTTAATTCTATATTCCTTTTATGGAACTACTTTTGCACTTTTCTTCTACCCTGAGTCTTAAGATAATCTGCTACAATGATCTTGGTGTGATTAAGCAGATCATTAAGTGCTCATGCATAATACCAAAGCAGCACTGTTTGTGAATTTTTCTGTAAGTCATATTAGTCTGTTTTATAATACATGGGTTCGTGCCTTATTATAAATCAGAAATCAATTACATTATGGTTTAATGCTTAGCATGACCTACAAACTGAGTATGACTCTAGTTACTGCCTGGGAAAGAAATTTCTTTGAACATCTTTGGGCTCTTTGAGAATATAAATGAAAGTAGATTTCATATATTATCTTAAAAGAGAGAGACAGAGGGAACCAGTAAAGTATAGCAATTAAGTTATTGGATCATCGCCTTGCAGGACAGGTTCAACTTCACTTTCTGCCAGAGAAGCTCAGGGAATGACTTCGTGTACTCATTCTCTCCCTCAGGCAAGCCAACCTCACAGCAGTGTTAATGTGGGGAAAAAGCCCTGAGGTCATAAAGGAGCAATGGAATATAAATCTCTATAAATATCTATTTTTCAGACTATATGGAGAAAAAAACAGCAAAAAATTATTCTTATCCCAAACAACACAATAAGACATGTATAAAATATCTTACTTAATAAACTTGAACAAATTTGGCTCATCATATTCAAAAGATTTTTTAAATTTGTTTTTACCTATTTGTTGATTCCTATTTTTTGAGCTAATATAGCAATCTGAACAGGCTTGGGATGCAACTAGTACACAAGTTGATTATAAAATATTTTTGTAAACTAGGGTACTAGGATTTGAGAGGAATGAGACTTTTTTTAGTTTACGTAGATAAACTGTTTTGATTTTTACATTTGATATGCAGGTGCAGATATCTAATTCATTTTCACATAGTTTATTTTGACATTGTAATTATCATTTTGACACTTTATTGTAAACTGTCATTGGAAAAATATGAAGGGGATGTCAGTAATAACAAGATAGTGTTTTCTTTCTGAAACAATAATTCCCATCAGTACCTAAAATTAGCCATTGCCTGACAAATGAGAGCTGTGGAAAATTACTTTTGTCTTAAGTGTAATCCAACATCTGCAGTCTGCCTGTAAGTCTAAAAACCTAGAGAATGAAGGAAATTAAGTTTATAAATCATATCATAAAACTTTCAATTTTTCCCCTTGTATGCTCCTGACTTATTTTTGATTCAGAATTTGAAAGCTCACCTGGAAAAACAGGTTATGCTCCAATCAGGGAATTCTTTCTGGGTTTATGTTCTATTCCATTTTAGTAATGTATTATTCTTGTACTTTTTGTGTTGAAACTTAGCAGGGTGAGGAACTGGGTTTAAAAAAACTTTAAGAGGTGCAGACAGACAACATTCCCCAAGCTATCTATGGAATTCTGGGAGTTGAACTCCACACCTCTTAAAGTTGCCAACCTTAAAAACACAGAGTTTTGTATGTGGAAACAAAGGAAGCAAAAAATCTGGAAGCTGCTCTGAAGAAATAATATGTATGATCCAGGAGTCACAATGTCCTTTCAGATCTCATCAACAAAAATAAAAAATGTGCATGCAAATTGTTCTCAAGACTGTGGATTATTCTGATCTATTCCTTGGCATGTCTTCCATATAAAAATAATCAGAACATCAGGCTTTCTCATGCATCAGTACTACCTCCCAGAAGATCTTACCAGCTGAACCTTGTTGCATTCTATGGCAGCTTTTGCAATATTAATTTCCAGACTGATGTACAATGTTGATAACACAGCTCTTCCAATGTCTTGATTCTAACAGATCTGGAGCCGGGGTGAAATCCAGCCGGTTCTGACAGGTTCTGGAGAACCGGTAGCAGAAATTTTGAGCAGTTTGGAGAACCAGTAGCGGAAATTTTGAGTAGTTCAGAGAACCGGCAAATACCACCTCTGGCTGGCCCTAGAGTGGGGTGGGAATGGAGATTTTCCAGTATCCTTCTCCTGCCATGCCCACCAAGCCACGCTCACAGAACCGGTAGTAAAAAAAATTGGATTTCACCACTGATCTGGAGGATATCTATTGGCAAAAAGCTGTTTCCTATCTGTTGCCATTAGCTGAATGTCTTACCACTGGACAGATGCTGATGCAGCTTCTCTACTATTTCGTCATAAGAGGGCTCACACAAAAGATAAGCAACAAGTTAACAAATCTTCACAAGTTAATAGGGTCAAAATGATTTCATCCTGTGGCTGCATCTGCCTTCTTGACTCTTTTGAACCTACCCTTGTGGATACTTCTGGCAAACACAAGAACCCATTAATTGGATGTGCATGGTATGAAAAGTTAAAATAAGTTTGGATAGTTTGAAGCCTCATTGCAGATATGCAGATCTAGCTAGCATGGCTAGTTAATGGTTCTTTAGCATATCACAAGAACCTAAAAGATTGGGGAAAGTTGAATATATTATGGTTGCTAAGCAGACCTGCTGGAAAGTAGGCTTTATAAGGTTTGTTGTGCACTATTGAGCACACTGATTTCAAGAAAAGTTCACAGCTTATCTGAAAATATATTTTATTTGGTCAGAGCAGTGATTCTGCTCTGGGCTTCAATGAACATTGTTAACCTAGTTTACAGTGAATTTTTATTTTATTAGATAACAGAATAACTCTTCTGGCATCAGTGCTTCAGATGCTATTGGATTTCTCTAGGTTTTGCTGGTTGAAGTCTGTAAGAGAGATTAATTACTCAAGAGTAGCAACAGACTAACTTAATATGTTGTCTGAATACAATTCTTTTAAAATATATTTTCCTTTAAAAAGTGTTTTTCTGAATTTGGGTAACTTTAAGAAGCTGCAATCTAGATTTGAAAGTTCACAAAAAGGTAACATAGTTTCCCTTGTGGAACAATATTTTATCCTCTCTGGTATATTTTCCAGGAGAAAAGATATATTGGAGGCAAAAAAAATGAATAGTTCCAAGTATTCCAAGTTGCCTAAGTTCACACAACGATCCTGAACAAGCAACGACCTGGATTTGCACAATTTTTTAGTAACCACGAACAATCATGGCTGTTCTCATCTAACTTCCTGAGGCATAAAGAAGGTTGCAGAAGGATGGTATTAAATTTTACAATAAGCAAATCTGCAGAACCAAGATGCCCCCTTAAAGAAACCTAGGCATTTGCCTAGAGCAGCGTGAGATAGGAGCAGTGGCTTGGGTGAACATTGAAAAACAGAAAAAGAGTACAGAATATCGTAACTCTTTGTTGCCATCTGAAGGTTATTAGGATTTTGCTATTTACATCTGGTACTTGTAGCATTGGTATAATCTGCTGGTACCAAGCCATCCCTAAGAGATCACTCTGAGCTACCTTTGCTGACATTTGTCCCTCAGAGTGATTAATATATGCAAGCCTTGGACACCGATGTAAGCCTTCTCCTTCAAATGAAACTACTTGCCTTTAACTGAATACTTATGATAGAAAGGGAAGCTCCATCTATCTTATGGCTCCAGCAGCTCTATTTCCCTTTGCCAGAAACAAGTAAGCTACCTTAGAGTTAATCCAATCTCAGAAATACTAGTGTCCAGAGAAAGTGAGGAGGGCCCCTCTTCTTAAAACTGAACTTTGAATCCAATTGCACTTTGTTCCTGTTCGCTGTCCCCAAGTATTTTTTTAAAAGAAGGGAAATGTTTACAACTAACAGTGATGTGGACCTTGACCCAATAGTTAAGATGTTAAAGTGCAAGAGATAGTATTTCAGTTAAAATAACTCTCCAGAGGTACAAAAGTGGAGTAAAGTTTCTAGTAAAATTCAAATGTGCTTGCTTAGTTCCAACATGCTAGGTCTGTTTCTTATGGCAATTTTGAAATCAATGTCCAATTTAGAGCATATTAAATATTTCCTTTCTTAATCTGAGTTTAAAGATTGGTGGACCATTTGGTTCAAAGCTTTGACTAAAACAAAAAACAAACACAGGATCAGTGCAGACTCTATGCAGTCGATCAACCATATGTATACTTGGGCAACTCCCATAAAATAGCAAAAGAAATAAAGACCTTGATGAAATATAAATGGAACCGCCAAACATTTCTCTTGAACAAATATTTATTTATATATTTCTGCAATTTGTCAAGCAGCTTTAACTTGTTGAAACAAATCCCTTGGCAGAATGCCTTAGCAATCTGTTCTGTCACTTGAATCAGTATCTGCAATATTACCCAATAAATGGTTTTAAATTGTAAACTTAATATAATTCCAAACAGAACCTTTTTTCAATAATATTTTGTTTCATGCTGTCTGCTTTAATTGAAAGATGCAGCCCCCCCCAAAAAGAACTCATCAGTTTTTGCTGGTTGAAGTCTGTAAAAGAGATTAATTACTCAAGAGTAGCATTTGAGGAGCTAGACTGATAGTCTTGCCTTTGTCCACCTTCTTGAAACTACTATTTGCTTTTGAGACATATGACTCTTGATCCATCCTTGTTCTTCATCTGAAATATTTTAGTTCATGCATAATATAAATCTTGAGTATAAAAAATGCAGGTGCTTTCATTTGGATTCCTTCATAGAGCTTGGCCTTTGTTTTGATAGTCTAAACCAGGGGTGTCAAAACAGAGGTGAAATGCTCTCGGTTTTGGACTGGATCGGGTGATCTGGTAGTGATTGTGGCAGGTGGTTTGGAAAACTGGTAGTGATGGTGGCGTGAGGCTCCACCCACCTGCCCGGGTGTCGTTACTTCCTGCTTTTAAAAGGTTAAAAAAAGGCTCTGACGATCGCGCGCCACAGCTGTGATCATCAGAGCCTTTTTTTACCTTTTAAAAGCATTTTCACAACCTATTCGCCCAAATAGGTTGTAAAAAAATGCTTTAAAAAGTAAACAAAAAAAAAAGTTGGCCATGCCCACCCAGTCACATTACACCCCCATCAAGCCACGCCCACAGAACCAGTAGTAACAAATTTTACATTTCACCACTATGTCAAACTCTCAGTCTGTGGGCCGGATGCGTCATATGCTGCCCATGCCCACCCCCCGTTTAGCGAAGAGAGAAGTCATCACTATACATCATGTGACATGAGTTTGACACCCCTGATCTAAACGGTCTCTTCCAACTCTTTTTAACTAAATTGTCTCTTTCAAATTTAATCAAAGGCTCAATGCATTTAATTTTGCATATATATAAATGATATTTTCAAGTAAGTAAAAGATGTATGTCTAACACAGCCTCATGATCCATATGATTTAAATCAAACTACATGTGATGTAGTTTGATGTAAAAATGAATTGCTTAATTTTAGGAAAAAAGTAATCAGACACTTCTAATCTGCATGGAGGTCTCACTGGGTCAACTCTACCATTAAGCAAAAAGAGATGGCCATTACAAGCATCAAGTTTGAGAGTCCCATGAAACTGCAGCATCTTTTCAATTATTTGTTTCAGTTATTACATACAGTGAGTAATGTTGGGAAATGGGAGAAGCATCTGTCTCATTGTCTACATAACTGGATTGACTTTGGGAAGCCAGGCATCTTGATTAGGGAAGAGCAGCACTCTGTTTTACCCCATGCTTTGCAGAACTGTCCCATCACTGAGAACTCCGATCAGTTTGCTTTTAAAAAGTATTCTCCTTTGGGATGTTTTGCTTCTCCTATGTGCTACTGATTGCAAATATCACTTTGGGAGAAAAAGAGCAACAGATGAAATACAGAGCGCTATTATAGGCTTCTAATCCAGATTGGAAGCTATGCTGATGTGGTCTCCTCCTGCTTTCTCTTCATAATCAAAAAGGTGAATCTGAATGTGCCTGTTTAAACATATGACAATGCATGCAATTTAGCCTTCAGAAGCCATACAAAGCATTGTTCTTATGCCAGTTTAGATTAAGACCTAAACATGAGTCAGTATGGAGAATGAAATAGGAGTGACTAATGCTACCTACCTAATTACATTTGACTAAATGTAATCCTGCATGGTACGCTCTTGAAGAATTGCAAAATATGCACTCTAGGCCAGGCTATCTTTGAATAATAGAATAACAGTTGATAAGGACCTTGCAGGTCTTCTAGTCCAATCCACTGCTCAAGCAGGAAACCCTATACCATTTCAGACAAATTATTGTCCAATCTTTTCTTAAAAATCTCTAGCGTTGGAGCACAACTTCTGAAGGCAAGTTGTTCTATTGATTTCTGTCAGGAAATTCCTCCTCATTTCTAGCTTGGTTCTTTTCTTGATCACCTTCAGGTGTTTTAGAGAATAGGTTGACTTCCTCCTCTTTATGGCAGCTCTTTAGATATTGGAACATTAGTATGATGTTACCCTTAGTCCTTTTCATTAAATTAAACATATCCAATTCCTGCAACTGTTTTTCATATTTTAGTCTCCAGTGCCTTAAACATCTTTATTACTCTTCCCTGGAGTCCCAACATCTTTTTTATATTGTTGTGATAAAAACTTGGTGTAATATTCCAAGTGAATCTTACCAAGGCATTATAAAGTGGTATCATTTCATGTTATATCCCTATGTTAATGAAGCCTAGGACTATGTTGGGTTTTTTGGCAGCTGCAGGAGACTGCTGGTACATATTTTAAGTGATCGTCCACTAGGATTCCAAGATTCTTCTCACAGTTACTACTATTGAACAATGGAGTTGCCAGACTCAATTGTGATTGTTATACTAGGATTACCTGTAGTTTGTCAAAGAATCACTCTCAGAACCCTCTGAGACAAAGAAATGGTTGTTCCTCAGTTCTAAAAGCTGTCTGACTGAGTGAAGATTTCCCTAATCCTAGTCTAGCCCCTTATGGAAATTTAATATGTGAGTCCACAGTTGTTATTATACCATTCCCATCAGCCCTACAATGGTGAGAATTTATGGGATTTGCAGTTTTGCTGGGTTACTTGCTACTGACTTCTGCTTCAAAGGATAACCAACCATGACCTCCATTTGCCCACCACTGATATAACTAATAATCCAGGATTATGTTGCTCTTCAAAACATGCAAATTTTCCATATTTACCAATTTAGTCTCTATTTTGTCTTTCCCTGTGACTAACACATTTGTAAAATATTTGCATTAAAAATTGCAACCAGTCCATTTTAGAAGACATTCTACGATATATCCTCTTGCCAGGATTGCAGTGGCATCTCTGTTGGGCAGGTTACTGGGGAAACCTTTGCTGACTTCTCCAGTAGCCACGTTACATGTACACAAACTAGTGGTAATGATGATTAATAGTATTGTCAGAATGGCCTCACTTAAGACTTACTTGACCTGTTGACTTTGCCCTGTCTGTTCATTTCTTTCCTATCTGTTGACTTTACTCTGTCTGCTGATTTTACCCTGATTGCTGTCACACATTAACACTTTTTTTACTACTGTTGTTGCAATGTTTTCTCTCCTCCCCAATATAGAGAAAAAACTAATAATTTAATAAAAATGAGAATAGAATGCCCTTAACAATAATAGAAATAGAAAAGAAAGTGATCCATTCTAATTGCTTATACAATAGAAAATCTTGCAATTGCAACTTTCCTGACTGATATTCAGGCTTTTCTTTAAGTGTTTCAGTTCTGATGATTCTTAAAATCTCACTAAAGACTATCAAAAGAGATAAAGAAAGCAGTTGCATTTCCACATACAGTAGTCCTCAACTTAAAATTACAATTGACCCCAAATTTCCATTCTTAAACAAGGCAGTTAAGTGAGTTTTGCCTCATTTTAAACCTTTTTTTCTCTCTACAGTTAAGCAAATTACTGCAGTTATTACATGAATCATTTGGTCATTAAAGGGATGGGGCTTCCCCCACTGACTTTGTGATTGACTGGGAAAGTTACGAATGGAGACCACATGACTTCAGGAAAGTGCTATGACAAAATCACCATCAATTAATTGTATAAGTCAATTTATACAATTTACATCCTGTGATAATTTTAATGCCATCAAACAATGCCTACCTATCTCAGGTCCTTGAGAAAGGCTCAGTAGGTAGATAAAAATACCAAATCCAGTCTAAACATCTGGCTAAATGTGTGACCAACCATAATAATATAATCATAATAAACATAAATAAAACGTAACAAATAAAATAATAAAAAGTGGATTTTGGCGATCATGAGGATATATCCGAAGAACCAAATCTTCCTTTCTTATGTGTAACACAGGGTGAAGTATTGTATATGTTGTTTGTAATGTTATTTTAAAAAAAATTAATAAAAAATTTAAAACTAAAAAAAATAAATAAAACGTAACAAAACCAAATAAAATATAAGTAACAGAAAAATAAATTAAAAGTGGCAATGACAAATTATTTCAGATATCTTTTTGGACAAGTTCTGCATAAGCAGCTTATGGAACCTCAAAAGGATTGTTGCAAATATTAATTCTAATGGAAAGTATTTCTCAGCAGCTGAGAAACAGTACACATGGCCTCACTTGCCCTTACTTCACAAGACTCTAATATGGTTAAAAGCTTCTCCTTCCAAGAACAAGATATTGGGCCAGATGAGTTAGTAGAAGATGGACCTGGGGCTGTATACGTTAATACCAGCATTTTAAATTGAGTTGGAAATGGGGAGGGATTGAAACACAGGAATAATCTAATATTCACCAGTACCTGAAATGGTTCCCAAAAGTCATTTTCCTTAGCACCAAGTCCTTAAATGCCTACTCCCATCTCCGCAATCATTTCCAAAAAGGGAAAGCTGTACAATAGTTATCAAATATGGCTAGATTGGACACACAACACTGTCTCTTTCAAGATTGCAAGCTCTTGTCATAAAGAGTCACTGATAATTTCCTGAACCCAACTAATTACACCTGCCTTCTATGCCCTAAAGGAGACAAGAAGAGCAGGGATCAAGAGCACAGGTGAACTTCCAGTCATACTGCCTTAGAAAGTTCCATTTTAAATCTTCCATTTGCTATACTGTATACATTTTACAGGGTTTATTTAAATCAAATGCGCAACAAGCAGTCAAAGGCGGGAGACAAATGTTTTCCGATTTAACACTACAGTGTATTTTATATTCTCCTTTTAAATCGGCTAAATACAAACGTTTGAGTTCTCCCGGCGTCATTCATGATTTCGTCCTACAGCGGCAGCACGAACGTGAGAGGCCAGGAAGCCCCACTACCTATATTTTTAAATCTTTGTTTAGCCTCGGAAGTTAAATTACTAAAACCAAGTAACCAATATGGATCTGCATAATAAATCGCCTTGACATTATCAGGTGGCCTGAGAACAAGACCGTGAAACGTTGGCGAGGCTAATAACGGTGGCAACAATGCTGTGTAATTCTATCAGTTGGGCAGCGCCTGAGCAGTGGACACGCTGGCGTTCCATTTGCAAAGCATAATATATGGTATTTCCAGGCAGCTTCCTCCTTCTGCTTTCCTTCAGCCTCTGCCGCTGGAGCTACTTCAACGGGTCTATTGTGTCACCACCATCAGCCTCCGCTGCTGCTTTCCTCCAGCGCCCGTGACCCTACGCAAAAAGTGACCGAGAGTAACCCTTGCGCTGTTCTCTCCCGCGCGCGTGCTTCCCCCACCTCTCACCAACACAACCGTTTTTAGAACGTAATAGAGCCAGCCCCTCGCGCGCCACCCTGCGCGAACCAATGAGGATTCGCTGCCGCGGCATACAGAATGAGGATGGTCGGCGGCGGCGATTGTGAGGTGCGCCAGCTCGAGGCGGAAGGAGGGGGAGGGGGAGGCTCATCACGGAGACTTGGGCCTTGTTCATTGGCTCGGCGGGGCTGGTCCGCCCAAGGCTGGAGTTAACGCGTCGCCCGCAGAGGGGGCTCCCGGCACACACGAGGAGCGTCGCTTTACCAGCTTCCCCTCTGGCCGCAGTGGTGAGTTCGGCAGAGCCGACGGGAGCCGGGAAAGGGGACGGAGTGTTTGTGGAGGGAAGAGCGGGTGGGTTTGGAAGACGAGGGCCCCTTTTAGGATCGCGTTGGGGAGTCTCCCAGGCTGTGGCAGAGCAAGCGAGGAAGGAAGGAAGCAAGACAGTCCTTTCTTAAAGAGGAGCGGGATCAGGGCCGGCCCAGCACGGGCTTGAGGAAGACACCCGGAGGTGCCTGTGGGAAGCAGCCGAAAGGCTTTGGAGCCCAGCATCAGACCCGAGAGGCCTGCTGCATAGTTGCAGAATTTATTAAGAGGGTTAATCCTGCACGATTTTATACCAAGATACTCGTATGCAATTCGTCTTCCCGCTTCCACAGAAACCCGGGTTAGGCCGGTAAAGGCTGCAACTCGGTGTAAGCTTACCGGCGAGTAAGTCGCGTACGCGGTGAAGTGGCGAGCTCGTTTTTGAATAAATGTTTCTGGCTGTCTTGTGTATCTTACCTTGTCCTAACCTGCCTCAAGAATGTTCATAGTTGCATATGATAAATGGTACTTTCTTGCCACATGTGCAAATTTTAAGCATTATTCACTCAGATGATGCTTTCTTGAGTTGATCCTTGAAGTGTCATCCTGTGCATATTGATTCAAAGTAAGCTCCATTAATATCAGCTACTTTCCTTGGTAGTAGTAGAAAGTAGGCTTAAGGTCAGATTGCCAATTACCTCATACGATTTCACAATTTTTTATGCATAAGTTAATTAAAGAATTCTGTAATTTTTAACACTGCATTCATATGTGATTGTTCGTTCCTATTTATATAATCAATTGTGAATATAGAAAAGTAGGACTTGCTCTCTTCATCCAAATAGCATATGAGCATTTATGCACTTGTGCCAGTTCTATTCTTACTACCACTACTGCAAACTAGCATCACTGATATGAGCACACATGGGATTACATGGCCAGAATCCAGAACTGCTTTAGAGTAGTTAGGAGAAACAGTTAAATCAATTTAAGATACAATATGATAGTAAATGGTATCACTGCAGTAGGTATATAAAGTATTTTAGAAGAATAAGAACTTTTTTTTTGGAATTTTCTCAAATTCAACTTTGAGACTCCAATACATTTTTACAGCCAAAAAATAAAAGTAGAGGGTCATATTAATTATTTTTTGCTGTGGCTAGTTGTAAACCTATTCATAAAACCAATATTAACTTATGACTGGGGAACTGTGGTCATTTCATTGGTGTTTTAGTGCCTCTGTTTGATTTTACACAGAGGCTTCTAGGAAAAAAAATAATAGTGAATAATTTTCTCTGTCAGTATAACAAAGCCAATATTATGTAGCTGAAAATACTGATAGTAAACTATTTTTGGAAATATTTAATTAGGTAATCACTTATAACTTTCAGCAGTGGCTTCTAAGGTATAAAGAATTTTCTGAATATCCTCTTGGCTAGATGATTCTAACCATCTTGCGATACTTGTCTGACAGGTTTCTTTAAAAAGTTTGCCATCAATTTTGGATCATTGATCTGTAGATTCTTGTAAACATCAGGAATATGCAACATATGGCCAACAGAGCCTTACTTTTTTCAGAATTGTACAACAACATATACATTTGATCTGTATCATCAGTGTCATTCTATAGATATGTTGCATTTCCAGCATGATGGTTAGCTTCATCTGAGTTCTTCATGGTCATGTTAACATTCTGATGAAGAAGAAATCTTCAGCATTAAGATATATATAAAACCTGAGGCTCTGTTCCTGAATTGCTGCATTATTTTCAGAGTTTCAGATTCATGTCATCTGAATTCAAAATGAAACTTTTGGATCACTTTGCTATAATTGAGATACTGGAATCAGAAAGTATGCACCAATATTTGCTTAGAATTTAATTGCATCTCTTTTATATTAGCATGTATCTTATGCTCAATAAATAATTCTGGTGAATCTACATACAAATAAGTGATTGCTGTTTCTGATCTCAAATGAGTCTTTTAATATCCATTCATCATAGAGCTTTTGAAGGCATGGTTTTTACAGCCTAATTCTCTTAATTCTTCATTTGATTAGGATTTTCCTTTCTGATTTTTTATTCTTGATGTATTATCTAACTCAGGGGTCCCCAACCCCCAGTCTGTGGACCGGCATATCAAGAACAGGGTTGCACAAACAAGTGAAGCCCCATCCCCGGAATACAGGTAGCACAGAAAACCATGCCTCCTTCTGATCCGCAGAAAAATCTTTCTCCACGGAACCGGTCCCTGGTGCTTAAAAGATTGAATGCCACTGATCTAACTATTCACTTTTAGAAATGCTATTCATGTTAAGGAATTTATTTTTTAAAAATGCTTATTTTTAAGAGAATCAACAAGATTCAAAAAATTTTTTTTTAAAAAAAAACCTTCCAAAAGGATTCTTTTATTGGATGGCCATAATAAAAGCAGAAAAGGAATGATGTAAAAAGCAGAAAAGGAATGATGTAAATCTACCTCATCCAGCTGCTCTATATGCAAAAAGAACATATTCCTAGACTGGGAGTCTTGCAGACAATCACCCTATCACTTTCCATATGGGCTGCTGTAATATGTTCTACATGGGGCTGTGGAGGAAGACGATTTAGAAATTTGTTGGTCCAGAATGTGTGGGCCATGATGGGGCATACCACGTTATGCCCATATGATGCCTCTGCTCCATGACTTGTAGTAGTTGCCTTCTAGCATCCAGGTACAATTCAAAGTGTTGGTTACCACCCATAAAGACTTTCATGGCATAGGCCTGACTATCTGAAGAACCATTTCTCTGATGGTTTCTGCCCCATCCTGGATAATTATACAGAATAAGAATGGTCATATTTAATAAATACTCAGGTTATCACTAGGACTTTTCTACAGGTACCCATTTAAGTAAATAATAAGATATAAGCGTAGGTAATAAATATAGCAGCTCTTTCAAACTACACATTTAATCCTAATAGTATAATTATAGTACTACACTATATATTTTGAATTTTCTAAAGCAAGAAATTAATATTATGAGAAAATTGATAATTATCGTAGTTGAAAAAGAGACACATTGCAAACAGGCCTTTTCTATTCATATCAGAAATAATAGACTAGGTAAACTACCATACATACATGTTTATAAGCCCATCAGTGTATAAACCAACCCTTGAATTTTTGACCATGATATTGTAAAAAACATATCACCCATGGATAAACTGGTTCTTAAGATTTTTATATCCTTTAGTATTCACTATTGGGTAATCCATGGGTTTCCATTTTTCACGTATTTTGGTTAAAAATTTGACTGTCAGCTTATCCTCAGTTGGGCATATTCACAAGTATATACAAGTTATATAGGTAGTTTTAAAAAGTATTAAAGTATGTACTCCTGGATAACCCTTTCTATGTATAAGGAAATTAATTTAACAGGTCAAACCTAATTTTGGCACCTAAAATTCTTGTTTTATTTACAAGTATATACAGTATGGTAGGTTTATCCTCTAGCTTTAAATTACAAAATCCATTCTACTCAAGCCAGAAGTTGTGGACATGCTAGTTGTCAGCAATGGTAGTTAAATGCATTTCAATGTTATCTTTTTCAGAGAGGCAAACACTGGGCCCAAACATTATATAACAAATTAGCAGTGGTTGGACTTGTGTAACATATAACATAAAACAAAGCCCATGATGCATTAGGGGTACATATAAACCTAATTTGATACTCCTGTGGTGTATAACTTTGATATACTGGTGTATGTATGTATGTATACAAACACACACACACACACACACACACACACACACCTATATCTATATATACCCTGTTTCCCCCCAAATAAGACATCCCCTGATATTAAGCCCAATCAAGCTTTTGAGCGCATGGCAATAAGGCCAAATGCTTATTTCAGGGTTCAAAAAAAATATAAGACGGTCTTATTTTGGGGAAAACACGGTATATTTCTACTAGTAAAAGCATTTCTGTTTTGAAAACATGCATGCCTCTAAGAAATTATTCTTTGCCCCAGACGGTAGTCCTCTGTGTGCCCTTTTTCTACTGCATTTGTCCTTCAGTTGGGTTTAGCATGGAAATACTGTTGGAGGAACTCAATGAGTGCATTGGAATTTCTTCCAAATGCTTTCTGAATTGGATTAATTGTTTATAACAATGTTTTCAACTTTATGTCTATGAAAACACTAAACATCAATTTGTCCATGCAGGAATATCTGTGTAGCTCAGTGGATTCTCTGAAGAACTCTATTGGTGATCCTCAATAAGGTACTTATATTTAAGACATGCAGAAATAGTGTATGTGAAGCACACTTTGCTAGTCAATGGCCAAAGTAATAATTACAAATGACTGTTTGAGGCATACCTTCCCCAAACAGAAAGAAGTCCATTAGAGGCAAAAGACTCACTAGCCTCAATTTGGTATACTGAGATAAAATGATTGAATTATTCAGCAGATGTTTTTTGGGCTTTGTGATTGGAGGAGCCTATGAAAGATTTAGAGACAAAATAAAATAAGATTTTGTTCTAGTTAGATTTATGTGTTACTTGGATATGTCATTAAAAATAATTAAAATGTTGGAATGTTTATTTGGAACTTAGACTACTTGGGCCTGGTATTCATAGACAAGCTGAAGACAAGCTGCTTCCCTTCACTAGCAGTAAGAAAATTGGTTTGAAGTATTTTCTACTTAGATAGAATTATCACCTTATATTGATAGGTACTCCAAATGTTAAATGTTGCAGACTTGAATTATTTTTCATTTTATTCGCATCTCATGATACCTCTCCAAAAGCTGTCATTTCATTTGGTTAATAGGAAGAATGATAATCACATTAATTCAGTGCTTACTCGAATAAGTTTTTAGCCTAATTCAGTCTAAGAATTGCCCCTTTAAGAATGTGCAATCTAAATTCTTAAGGACCATATTCCAAGTCCCATGATGTGTTCCTAATCTGGTCTTGAGCCATGGGGCTAGTGTAAACAAATTGAAATTCGTATTTACATTCCCTCAATGGTTGCATATATCCCTCTTCCCCGTAAGATTGACACCTGTGATTTTAAGTAATGACTTTATTTCATTTTGAGGTAGGATATTGTGTGAGAAATTGAAGTGTTGTGTTCTCTCACTATAAAGATATAGTGGAACTAGTCCATCATAAAAAAAATTAGTCTAAATTATGCTGGATCCTTATGATAGTGTTCCAAGTGCTCATATATGCTGCTTAATCTAGACATTCAGATTTAATGGCAATGGTATTTCATCTTTCCAATTCCCTGCAATTCTGTTTTAAAAAGAGCTAATATTAAGGCCTGCAGCTGGTTAGCCGGCTGGTTGCTGGCAGAATGCTGAGCTAAAAAAACTCCACTTGTCTGAAACAACATTTCAAGAACAATTGCACTGAATGAACCTTTGCAATCTTTGAGTTGTAATCCTTGGGAGAACTGCAGCAGTTTGGAAAAGATAGGCAAATATACTTTGTAGTTTACTTGTAATCAATAATGGATGTTTAACATTTGCAAAAACTTAAAATGATTTTATTCAGAAAATTTATACAGCTGCCTATTTTTAGTACATAATTCTGTGCAGGAATCATACAAAGACAATATGAACATCTATGTCCCATTACAATAATGCAGTCCAAGGAAAATGTAAGAAGTGAGGCACCATATGAAAATTCTAGAAGATACACAGTTCAGATATTGTGCTCTGCTAACATCCTGACCCCAGCAGCACAATTTTATATTTTGCTTAAGTGTGACAATATGATTGCCAGTAAAGCAAATACACAGTAATATTTTATATATTCATTTTACTGAGAAATTAAATGATTATGCAAAAGCTGGAACATACTGCTATTTTTTTGTATTATATAGATTTTGCCTGATAAAAAAGTTAAAACGCAACTGAAAGCCATAGGAGCTTTCCATGAAGTGGATTTTATAATAGTGTAATAAAATTAAAAGTGTCACTGGTAATTTCGTGTCTTCCAGTTTATGTGGGCAGCTTTTATTCAATACCATTATTTGATTTCAAAGTAGAATGCATATTTTCCATCTCTTCAAAATTCTATTGATAGATTAGAAGGTTCTTTTTTCACTAGCCTGCCCAACAGTAACATTAAAACAGCTTGTTTATTCTAATACATCCCATTATTTATAAGAATAAACTTCAAAGAATCTGAAACATGCTGTCAAGTTGTGTTAACATCCTAGTTTGTCTTCCATAAGTTTATTGCACAACCATATTTTCATCTTCAGTTCTGAAGTTTACAGACTGCCTTAAGATTGCTGATTATTAGCTACTATGTAGTTGAATAATGGATTTCAATGAGACAGTGCACAGGATTGCAATTTAACCTTTTTGTATGGCACAATATGATTAGTGAGAACATTTGAAAATGATTTAAGAAAGTTTCAACATAACAACTTGAACATATAATTAATGTATGTTTAATGTTATAATTAAGGGTTTAATCTGTTTAGTTGAAAGTTGTTTATTGAAATTATTAATAGGCTATATAATAGCTCTTTGTAGCTGCCTAATAAAAAGATTTAAAAACCTTCCAATATCACTACAAAGCTTAATTCAGAAAATTATGAAAAGACAGGTTTTAAAACAAACTGATTGAAAGTCTGTACCGTATCAGTCAGCATAAATAAAAGTTTGGAGAATGGGAGCTGCAGTACAAAAAAAACCTGAAGGGCACTAGGTTGATTAAATACACTAGGTCAGGTTTTCCAAACTGCTGATACTTGCAACACTGCATTTCTGTTCAAAAAACAAAACAGAACACTTCGCCAAATTTGTAATTCTTCAAAGGAGAAATATTCCCTCCGCCCAAAAAAAGACTCCAGCACAAATCTCTTTTCAACACTAAAGCTGCCTTACTTATCTTTAATAGAGAAGTGCTGTAGCCGCGCTTGAAAGCTGGGTTTGTTATCAGTACCTGAATCTTCCGCCGGGGGCGCTTCTAGTGCTTGAGCCGAGCAACCGGCCGATATGTCTTGGCTTGGAGCCGCGCGAGGAACGGGCTGCTACTTGGCCGCCTTCGCGTGAGTCAGAAGTGGGGGCCGGGGAGAAAAGTTACTAGTATGGAATCGCGTCACAAGGCGGATTTTCCGTTTCCACGGCAACCCCTCTTCGGAGGCTGCGCTTAACCCCAAGGTAGAGGAAATAGATGGCTGGGAGCCTGCCTGAGAAAACGGAGGGTGGGAAGGGCTACCCGGTGGATGGGAGGAAAGCGGGAAAAACTTGCCTCCCTCCTGCCCACCGGGGGCTCTCAGGTAAAGTTTACCCATAAGCAGAGAGCTGGAGTTAAAAAAAAACCCGATATGAATCTGAAAGGTGCTGGATAGTAGCCACTTCTCACCCTCTTGCACCACATTGGCTCCGAGGAAACACGATAGATATATATAAACAATAGATTGCAAGAAAGCTGACTAGTTTGAATTGTGCTATTAAAAAAAAGAGCACTAGAGGGCGGTTGTTTTCTCTGAATGTACTTTAATTCACAGTATAAACTTTCCCTATTAACCATTGACTCGTGTTAATCCTGGAAATTTAAAGAATAAATATAGGGAAGATTTTAAAACATTTACAGAAAAGCATCCCTCCTCTGATCCCTTATTTTTTGTTTTTGATAACTTACTAGCATGCTGCCCCTGGACATGTTTCCCTTTTATTATCCAGTGAAGACTAACCATTTTTATGTTTAAACCCATTTGGGTTCAAAAATTCACATTTTTAGTTGCTTGTTCTTGATAGCAGCCTACCATGACTGCAATGAGATTTAATATTGTGGAGTATCACAATGAACAGTGGAGTTGGATGTTATTAAACTTGTTTTTTTTTATATTACATCTGTTAAATCAGATATGTTTAATTTTTGGACAACAGACATGTTTGCTGATTTAAGTTGTAGCAACAGTTATTGTGATTTTATTTTTTAAGTTCTATACTGCCACTGAATAGTGATCAGATGTAGTCAATAGATAACATTTTGTGCCTTCAAGTCAATGTTAACTCCTACTGATTGCTTGGATTAGTCCCTGCACTTTTCTTACAAAATTTCAGAAGTGCTTTGCTATTTACTTTTTCTTAGGGCTCAGACAAGCAGTTGGCCCAAAGTCATCCAGCTGGCTTTGTGCTGAAGATAGGACTGGAATTAGTCTCTTAAGTTTCTAGCCTGATACCTTAAGCACTACCCAAGTCAGCTCTCAATATATTACTACATTAAGCTATATTTAATACATTTTTGTAAGATATATTTGACATAATAGAGCTGAATTGGATTCCTTTAAAGTGCATTTAATACTGTTTATTAAACCCTAGATCTAAATCTAACCCTAGATTTTTTTTTCAATTTACTAATTAAGATATAATTACAAGGTTTTTTTTTTTACCACATTCCAAATAAGAAAATGTGCACTTCCATATAATATGCTAAATAATGACTAGTAATATATATATAGAACTCTTAAAGTATATCATAATGTGTTTCCCTTTGATCTTTACATGCATTAATGTTTGGTCTGCATTTAATCATTAGAAACCATAACTACAACTTTTTTTCAAAAATATCATTTTAAACATATGGTTTTTAAGAAGATGGGGAATTGTTTTAGCATTTTGAACACCTTCCAGAAATGTGCAACCTGATCCAACATGTTTCTACCATAATGTTCTGGGATAGTAAGGCCAGCAGTTTTCCAGCACTGTCCTACAAGATGTCCTTGGAAATTTACAAAATAGCCCAAAAAGTGGAAGTCTATTTCTAGTATAGATATATTAATACATAGATTATTATAAGTAACATAATTAGCTATCTTAGTGACATGCATGTTATATATTATGATGTTTGTGTGTCTATATTTTTCTTGACTGTACACCGCCTTGAGTCCTACGGGAGAAAGGCGGTATAGAAATATAATTAATTAATAAATAAATAAATAAATAAATAAATAAATAAATAAATAAATATTAATTTATACAGAGCATGTAAGGCCATTATACAATCAAGCAGATTTGAGCAGTTCTAAACCCCCTTAACCATTCATTTAACCCAGTGGTTCCCAACCTTTCTTTGGCCATGCCCCACCTAAGCATCTCTAAAATCCTGATGCCCCCCCCCCCGACATATAATTCTTACTTTAGTCAAAAAGTGAATTCTACTCACTTGGACGAAGCCTAAAAAGCCATTAACCTGGTTTAAACAAGGTTCAGATTGCCCCCATTAATCAAATTGCCCCCCTGTGGGGCGTGGGCCCCACGTTGGGATCCACTGATTTAACGGTATTGTGTTAGTGAACTCTTGGTACTAAATCAAGTGAATTGATGAAGTGGCTGTCATTTAAAAAAAATCTTAATATATTATGCTGTAAGAACTAAAACTATTACTGTATATGCTTGTGAATAAGGCAATCTGCAGTTATCTTTTAACCAAAGCATAAAAATTTGGTATCCTGACCCTCAACATTTTTGCATAATTTTCATAATTATCTGGGGTGACACATTTTTCATGGTAGTTTGGTTAATTTGAGGGTTGGATTTTCTATAGATGGGCTTCTTTGTGAGCATATACAGGTAGTTTAAAAAAGTTAACAACTTAAAAAATTTTTTTAAAGTACCTGTACACCAAATATACTTGCTGATAAACCCATCTGCGGATAACTAAATCCAATTTTGAGCTGCATTTTGAGATCTAAAATTCATAGCTCAGGCACAAGCCAATTTGGTAAATAAGTTAATAAGACGAAGAGTTAAAGATTTCATAATAGTTGAAATAGTTGCATTATTTTTAAAATGAATATATAGTTTAAACTATATAATCATAAACAATCATTTGGTTGTTTCCATTTCCATTTCTTTGTAATCCAGTAAAATGATTTTGTCAACATTGTCAGTAACTGCTTCTTTCAGTCCTTATAAAGTCAACCCCTTTATCTTTGATTTTGCTTTATTTAAAGACTGTTCCAAAAGTGCTTTTCAAAAGTCAACTGGACTTTTTTGGTTTGTCTTGAAAACATTTCCTTTCTTACCCAAGAAGATTCTTCAGTTTTGAGAACTGAAATGAATCTTTTGAAAAGTACCTTTGGGACAACTATGACCTGGATGAATGAGAATATATAGAGATATATTTTAAGGACTGTTGTCTTTGTGTTAACATTTATAAAATAGTTAGGCTTTAGCTTCAGTGTCTCTGCTCCCTGTGAAGAATCTGGTTCATTTATTACATTTATACTCAGTGATAGTCTCTGGTTATGGCATTTTATAAGACTATACAAACAAAATACAGTCTGCCTAAAGATAGAAATATTTTTTAAAAAATACTGTATATAAAGCAAAACAAATCCACGTGGGAGGAAAAACTTACAGCTGCTAATGTAGGTTTTTTCTTCCTTATGGTTTTGGGTCCATGGACTTTAAAGAATTAGAGGACCACACCTGTACTACAGAGTGATACAAGAAAATATCTGATAGTACAGGGAGTAGTGGAAGAGGGAAAGGTAGTCAAGTCAAAACTGAAGGAAAAGACACTTGGATGTGTGGAAAAGATGGAAAGGTTTGGTAGAATGAGACTCTGAAACTGGCATAAATGGAGTAAGAAGCAGCAGGGACTAACAGTTCCAAGCCTTTCAAAGAGGGCAGACTAACTACAAACCAGCCAGTAACCAGTAATTGTTTCCTAGTGTGATTTCAGAATTCAAACTCCTCTTGAGTGCAGCTTGTTCATTGGTAGCTTTTTACTATGCATTGTTGGAAGTCTGAGAAAAATACACTTGTTCAGTAGTTTGTTTGGTATTGGAATGTAAACTGTTCTTTCTGAGCCCTTTTTGAGGGCTTTATTTTACAAATTGCACTTTTAACTAGATCAGGGGTGTCAAACTCGTGTTGTCACAACATCATCACATGATGTATCGCAACACCGATAACCCTTTGCTAAATCGGGTGTGGGCATGGCCAGTGTGTGACGCATCTGGGCCGTGGGCTGCGATTTTGACAGCCCTGACCTAGGTCATTGGTAAGATTTTAAACGGTTCTGCCAGAGTTTCATCAGCTTCTGCAGCTTTATTGTTAGCTATATTTTGGAAACCCAATTAACTTAATTTTCAAGGATGGTTGGCTCTAATTCAGTGATTAAACTTTCATATCTCATTGATTTTTGGCATTTTTTTTTGTACAATTCTGTTATTTGTATTATCTCTTCTTTGTATAGATAATCATTTAGTGACCATAGCTGGGATCAACAATTGGGTTGTTAAGCAAAGCAGTCACTAAGTGAAACTGTCATTTTGCTTATCTTATTTCAGCTTTGCTTTGCTTTACAGACCTGTGTAAATGTAATGATTGGTCATAGAGTTACTGTTTTTCATCGCTGTCTTAATTATGAATAGTTACTAAATGAGGCAGTCACTAAATGAGTACTACCTGTATTTTCTTTCTCCAGTGTATATCACATTTCTCCCTCAGTGTCTTTGCATTATTTATATAAGTATGACTCTGCCTTTTCCTGCTGTTTTCTGGGACCCAGTGTTTAGTTGAGCAATTTTTTCTGTCTCATTTTATTTTCTGTCTTTTGTCAGCTATTTTTCAGTCCCAGGCCATTTCATCTTCTTTTGGTTTTCCATCTGGGGATATATAGTTAACTACATGTTCAGTATATTTTGCCTAATAATCTACCACTTAAGTGTTTCCTTATTTTAAATAATATAGCATCAAAGAATTACATCAATTATACATACTAGATCATAGAATCAGAGTTAAAAGGGGGCATTTAAGCTGTCAAATACAGTTATCTGCTTAGTGTTGAAAATCACCTAAAGCATCCATGGCATGTTTTATCCAGGCTCTGCTAAGAAGTCCACCACTCTCTTGGTATTTGGTTCCATTTGTAAAACTGGTCTTACTGTTTTTCCAACAGTCCAAATCTGCTCCCTGTTACTTAAATCCATTATTCATGTCCTGTACTCTGAGATGATAGAAAACAGGTTTTAGCTTTCTCTATGACGCCTTTGGTCTTTCTTCTCAAAATTGCACATTCTTTGTATCTTCACTATTGCTTTCCTAAATTTGATTATTGATTGTTGCTGTTTTCTATACCTATTCCATTTTAAAAAATCTTTCTATGGATTGCTGCCCAAAACGGAATACTCATGGGTTGGATGCATTATCAGATAAAATAGTTACCTTCTCTGATTTGAAAACTATATTTGAAAACAGTTGCTTTTTCTTTTCCTTTCTTGTAAAATCAACCTGATGCTGGTTCATATTTAATTAGTGATAAATAACTGTTCCAAACTCTCTTTCACAAGTATTGCTATCAAGGAAGATATTCTCCATCTTACAACTGAATTTATTTTTTTCCTCAGTAAAAGACTTCATAATTACAGTATCTTTTTTACATTTCATTCTGTTGTTGTTTCCCCGTGTCTAATCTATCAAGATTGTTTTCTGATATTATTTCACGAGGATATTATTTCACGAAGTTTATGTCATCTGCAAATTTGATAGATTAGAATTTAAGATACTCCTCATTCTTTTTTTAACAACAAACGTATAATAATACAGGACTTCTTTTTTTAAAAAAAAACTGGAATAACATATGCCTTCCTTCAATCATTTGATACTACATTTCCTCTCTGGGATTTCTCAAACATAATAGATAACAATTATTTGGCCAAACCATGAGCAACTTCTTGTAATACTCCATAATTCAATTTTCTGGCTTCAAAAAATTAAACCAATTCAAAGTAAATAGAAATTCCATGGCTGTAATTCTTTCAGTCTAAAGTTTCAGTTCTGCTTCTTCAGTTTTTCAGAATTGTTAGAATTGTATCTTTTTAAAAAAACAAATCGATCCTATAAAGAAAATTAGAGTTATTCAACCACTACAGACTTACTATTTTTCAGATTATCTTCAAAATAATCTGAAAAATAACAGATTATTAACTGTTCCATGAAAATGTCAATAAACACTAATCAGTTTATTTTGGAGACATCTGAAAAAAGTTTTTGTTTCCCTTTTTATCCTTTGTCATTTTCTGAACTCTAGCTGTTCTAGCATCTCTACAATTTAGGATTATGAGTACTATTCTTTGCTGACCTATCTTATTTCTCACCTTGTATATGTATGTTGTTTTTAGATCTTTTTTCATTCTGGATTGTTTGTTATCCTTTTTCCATTCTTTGGTACTCTTTTTGCTATTGTGTTTTTAATATCCCTTTTTAAAGGAACTCCCCTGAATCTCAAACTCCTTTCCCATAAGCTTCTCCTGCCATAGAATTACTTTTGCTCTGGATTTATTAAAATATGTCTTCTTAAAATCCAGTATACAAATTAAACTATAGATGTCCTGTTTTCATTCAAGTGTATTCAAGCATTGTATGGTTACTATAAAGTTATGGATAGCATAGTTTGTAGGAAGACAGCTGTTGTTAGTTTATGGCAGCAAAAAGCAGAAGAATATTATAGTATTTTTTCCAACTAAGAATTTTATTAAAAGGTATACACTTTTGTCAGTTGAGAATGCGATGAAACAGCTCATGGAAGCGTTTCTCTTTTAATAAAATTTGTCAATTCCTGATTGTTTTGCTTGGCAGAATTTGTGACACATCAATATAGGTAATCCTCAATTTATGTTTGTTTAGCAACTATTCAGAATTACGATAGCACTAAATGAAAAAAGTTAGGAACCCTTCTTGAATGTATAATCATTGCAGCAACCCTACAATTGTGATGAAAATCCAGGCATTTGGCATTGTGTCGATCCTTATGTCTGCCTCCAAAGCCACAAAAAACCAGGCGGGTTCTTGCATGGTTTATGAAGCCAACAGGAATTACATTCTTTTGAGCTAATAGATCACACAAGTGTCTTATTTAATCACTGCAAAGACTTATGACTAAAATTTTGGGCTCATTTGTGAGTTGTAAGTTGAGGACTACCTATATTGAGATAAACAAAAACATAAATCACTGTTACTACTTGAAGACTGGAAAGTACCACCCATATAGCCAACAGTATTGCTTTTATTTTTCATCTGCTCCTGATGTATTGTTCATTCAAATGCATTTTTGTGCAAGTATGTCTATTTTTAACATGAACTGGAACTCTTCTTTTTCTATTGCTTTAGTCTCTCTTTTAATAAATTTGAATACAATAATTAAAAGATACAGTCATGTGAGTCATCCTACTGTGGATTTCTCTTAAGTCACGTTTGCCTTTCTGTACTAAGATGTTAAACTCATTTTTCTTATTTTCCATACTGGGAACATTAGACAATGAAGGTCAGGGACTTAATAAGCAAATATTATGTTTGTTTATTTTTACTGAATGTTTTAACAGTCTTCTTCCTAAATCTTTATCTTAGGTCCTTGGTTCAGCCTTTTCATTTCAGTTCCCACAGAATTCAGTTTGAAGCCTTCCTGATCAAAGTCCCTGTGCTTCATTAAGTCATATCAATTCTTATGAGAACAACCCACTTTGGGCCAGTAATCCATTATTTTAAAAGTGTTCCAAGAAATAAAGATATCTTCAGTTTAGTACTGTTTCCCAATACTCATTTGTAAGGAACTTTTTAAAAAATCCCCAGTGAAATTCCTGTCAGTTCTCCCTATTTATTTATTGTGTGAGCTTGCATTCAGGAAATTGCTGCCACTTGTTCCTTCTGTAGTCTCTGCAGTAGCTTCTGCAGCAGGAAGCATTCACTTGATCATCTTATGGAAGTGAGCACAAAGTTAGAATAATCAACTATTAATCCCTTTTAGCACTAAATATTTTTTCAAGCGGGGTTTCTCATTTTTGGAATATTAGAGTTCACATGCTTTTCTAAATGTGAATGTAGATCTTGTCTAGAAGTTTGTATATTCTTATTGAACTTGAAATGATATGGGTAGCTGAAACAAGAGTTAAAGGGACACAGAAAAGCATATAATAAAGCCAACTTCTTCAGATATGAGAAGCACCAAAATTTTATACCTTTAATTATTACAATCGGTGTTTGTAAAGCTCTGATATGAATCATGGCTGACTGAAGACATCTCTGAAAATGAGAGGAGGAAACCACTGTGAAAAATGAAAGACCAATGAGTAGCCTGGTCCATTGAATCTCTCTAGTTTATCTGGAGAGAATTGGAGATAGCCCAGAAGTGCACTAATGGCAGCTCCTCATGAGGAAACCATAAAACAGCAGTCTTTCACACGTTTGAGTGCCAGAACCGAAGCAAGACAGCATCTTTGCTCTCAGCAGTTGCTGGAGCCTTTAATAACTTTAAAATGGTTGAAAACTGATTATATTAGTTTATGGTTGGGATGATGAAGGTTCGAAGTCACTGTATTAGTGTTTTGTTGCCTTTTCTACTATTTTCTTTTTCTTTTGTTTTCCTTTTTCTGCAAGTTCTGAACTTTTGTTTTTCTTTTTATATTTTATTTGTATTAGTTTTTATTTTGAGCTAAACTGAGAACTAGTTCTGATCTCTGGAATCTTTATAGATTGAGGGAGAGGGAAAGATTTTACTAGAACTCTAGCTGCTCCTTCCATCAAATGGGACCTTGCAGCTTTAGGTTTCTGAACATTCTCATTCTCATTATGCAGGTTTAAAATGCTTAAAACTTTATACCTGCCACCTCCCAAACTGCAAGCAATTATTATGTACCATTTTACTGTGAATAGGGCATTTTTTCCTCCTTGTAAACTCTTTCAGTTATATGGGTTATCCACTAATATCATTTTACATGTGGTAATTGCAACCCTTTATCTGTGGACTGAAAATCAATGTATCCCCTGATTTTAGTGTTTGTTCCAAGAATTCATTAACTTACAATTAGTTTCATAACTTGCTTAATTATTAAGGTTAATTTTAAAATCTTAATATGAAGTTCTCTGCTATGCTTGTTAGTTATAATCAGGTAAAGGAATCCAAAGTAATTAGAGTGTTAAGGAAACTTTGTAAATATTATTTTGTATCAATTTAGGTAAAATTTTTATTTCTGTTATTTATTGATTGTTTATTTCATTTTCATTTTTTATTTTTAGGTTTGCTCAGTCAGTATTTGTGAACAAACCAAGTGAGGCTGAAGTGTCTGGAAATTGTTTCCCTATTGATACCAATCGTAACAATGACAAGTCATTTAAGGTTTGTGTTGACGCTTTGTGCTTTCTTTGAGGTTAATTTATCTTCATCAGGTTATCCAGTGAAAAAATGAACACATTTATTTATTTGATTTATGTAGTTGTCCATCTCGACAAGTGATTACATGGTACATAATAAAATATAAAAACAGTTACAACAATACAAAATAAAATATATGTGGCACCAAGCAAAACTATTACTATGGATGGTGATACAGCAAGGAAATGGCACTCTTAACACACTTGAGATCCCAGGCCTGGGCACACAAGCTAGTCTTCACAGCTTTGCAAAAGGCAGCAAGATTGGGATTGTTATTTTTTCTATTTCTTAGTTAACAAATACATATTAGAGGTCATTTCTGCTGTTTAATACTGTATGGAAATGGCAATCAAGGTGGGAAACATTTGAGAATGCAGGTAGATAATCCAGTATGGTATCACATTTTACTTTATAGCAGAGAATATCCAGAATTCTCTTCCAGATTCCCTCCCCAAATAGGAAGCTGTGCACATTTAAAAGTCTTCTCAACTGCTCATACTCCAGAGCAGTTCTCTTCCCTCATTAGAATGGTTGCCTCCTTGCCAATATTTAGGAAAAGACTTAATTTAAATTACTTTTAATTTAAAAACCTGAGATGGGGGAAAAAAAGACCCTTTGCCTAGCTCTCCAAAGACAATATAGTAAGTGCTTAGCATGTCTTTCTAAAAATGGCGATCTGCTACTTGGAGGCTGGGTATCTATGTGAGAATATGCTACTAATAAGAAAACCCATTCCCAAATAACTACAATTTTTATAATGGTCTTAAGACTGTTTCTTAACCTACTTTTATGCTATCAGTTATTTATGAAGAGCGAGTATTCACTTTTCATCAGCTGAATGTATTTTTATATATTCATTGTCAATTACTAATGCACTATTTTTTTCACTCTCTTGCAGATATCACAGTAAACATTAATGCAAGTTCTAATGAAATTAACCAAGGTTTAAAGGATAAATGATATAACAGTATGGCTTAATAAGCATGGTGAACAAGTAAGATGTGGTGTTTTTTGTGATTAATATAATTTCTCAAAAATGAAAAGTTTTCCTGGCTTAAGACAAGAAGTTGTATGTGGATCCATGGTCCTGAGAAGGCATATTTATTTTATTCATATTTTTAAATTTTCCTTAAATTTATGTTCGCCATCTGTTCAGTTGTTAAAAATGTTTGTGTATATGTGCCTATAACATCCTAACACATTTTAAGACAATTATAATTACAACATATATTCTGACGTTTATAATGATATAGCCTAGTAATTTCTCTAAAATAGAGATCACTGTCATGTTTGAAAATATACTGAATCTGTCACAAATTTGAGCATTTGTTTCTTTTGACTTTTTAAAAAAGACATGGAATTTTGTGTAGCATATATTATGGACTGATAACTAGGTATAAAAAGAAAAAAGCAAGTTGAACAATTTAATCAGGATAGATCCAGGCAGTAATTTATTAAGATTTCAGGTGAACGTAACAATTTACTGTATTTTTCGGAGTATAAGATGCACCGGAGTATAAGATGCACCTACCTTTTTTGGTGAGGAAAAGAAAAAGAAATCTGCCTCTGCCTCTGCCTTTGAGCAATTTTGTCTCCTTGCAGCAAACAGCAAACAGCCTGCTTTACTTTCATTTTCGTTTTTAGCATAGCTTGATTAGCACAAGGGAAAAAAAATCTGCTCCAGCAATTTACCTCTTTGCACCAAGCAGCAGAGCCCTGCGCAAAACAGCTGAGAGAAAATCAGCTGAGAGTCGGGAGGCCGATCCAATCAACTTGTGCTACTTAGACTGTGCTGAAGCTAAAAGGAGCTGTTTTTTCTTGCTGTTTGCTTGCAAGAAGGTAACTGCTGCGAGGCAGAGGCCAAAGGTGGGGGCCAGTGGGTGGGCGGGGCTACATTCGGTGTATAAGAGGCACCTAAATTTTCACCCCCTTTTAGGGGGGAGGAAAGGTGTGTCTTAATACTCAGAAAAATACGGTAATTTGTACATTAAGCTAAGCTGAGGTTTGCTAACTATTGGATGAATAACATCAGGTGATTTCACACATTTTGCATGAGCCCAACTTCTGTGATTCATTCAATAAAACAATGATTATTGGTTAAACAATATATGAATTAAGTCACTGAAATACTTTTTGTATTCCAAGCTGCTGAATCTGAAATACAGTTCTTGTATTTCTGGTAACATGAATGGAGAAAAAACTAAGAAACTTAAGAAAATGCCAAAGGGTGGGGGGGGGGGGGAAGAGTTGAGGAAAAAAATCCATTCAGTAAAAAATACAGTATCTGAGGATTAGAAACTTTTCTCATTATTTACATTAAGAAAATTTATATAAATTTAATTGATGAAGAAAAAATTATATATTCACTTTCTCTCTATATATAAATAATGCGTAAGGTCTACAAATTCTTATCTTCATTAGAGGACTGTAAAAAAAGGTAGCAATATAGGTTGATTTCAAAAATAATAAACCAGATCATAATATAAGATCATTTAATCTTTCCTTCCAAACAGAATTGGTCTTATTTGGAGCCTATGTGCTCATCATAGTTTGTCAGTTAATGGTTTCTAGTAACAAGTGAGAAGGAATATTAATGTGATGGAAGCAGGTAAGGATACTGCCTAATCCCAATTATCCAATTCATTCATGAATTGTCAACTAGTTTACAACTAGTACCAAATTCCTGAGGCTTAGTAAATACTGTCAATTCTCATATCTAATAAAGGTTGAGATATTGGGTATCAGACATGTTAGCTTAATTAAGTAAATATGGAACAAAATACAACAGCTTTGCCTTGTCTTCCTTTTAATTGCACTTCATAAAATATATATTTGTTTTATTAAACCCTTAGGGCTATTATTATGTGACAGTATACTTTGTTCCTATTTCAGGTCTTCATTGGTTTTTATGTGATACATAGGACTTGTCAAGTTCTTCTGAATAAGTTACAGTCTTCAAAGATGGATACAATGAAGTTAAAGCATGATATTAATCCTCTTCTTCTTCATATTATAAACTTTGGAGTTTTGGTATACACATTTTTAACTTTTATTCCATGGTATTTATTTTCTGGATCAAAATATATCATAACCAAATCAAAGCAAATTAAAGCAAAACCAGTGAACAGCACACCTGGAAGTGCATATAGATCTGTTAATAGTTTGCATTGCTTAGCATCTGTATTATATCCTGGATGCGATACCCTTGATAAAGCTTTCAGATATGCTCGAAGTAAATTTAAGGACAAGAATCTCTTGGGGACAAGGGAAATATTACAAGAAGAAGATGAAATCCAGCCATCTGGAAAAGTTTTTAAAAAGGTACACAGTGTCTATTTTTTTTATGAGAAGGGGGGGAAATATTTATAGTTTTATTCTCTATGACCTGGGAACTCATTATCCTGCAGTTCAACTTCATCCATGGGCCTGTTGAAACTCTAAAACAACTATAGAAGGTTAGTGAGGCAGGATTTACCTTTGCCAAATCAAGGCTGATTTTCCTTTTTTCTTTGATTACGTTTCTACCAATTTCTGAAACAGATTTTAAATTGAGCAACCTGCAACTCCCTGAATTCCCAGTGAATCCCTTTTTAAAAACTGATGTCACATTTCTTAGCTCCAGTTTGTTGGCACTAAGACCAATTTGAGAAAGAAATATGTATCAACAATTTAACTTTTGTGTTCTTGAAGAATTCCTGGGTTCGTATGATTTGGATTTGATATTTTGTTACCTTTTGTGTGGACTCTCAAGACTGGAAATGGGATAGATGAATTTCTTCTGAGATGCCCTTTATAGAGAGCAGCATAGGTGCATGTGTCTTAGAGAGTCCACAGAGCTATCCCCTCACTGGGGATTGCTGCTGAATATGTTTTAAAATGCCCCTGCGGAACTGTGGGGGATAGTGTATTCATCCCAGTGAGTTTGCTATTAGCTCTTATTAACCAGTCTGATTTAAGGTGGTGTCTGAAAACTAGTGGAACCAGACCCACAAGGAAAAAAGAGTAAATAGAATTTCATGATAGAGGCTCTGGCCGCCATAAAACCAGGACCTGTGCTAAATTGTGAGGTACCTTTTTGATGCAATTTGAAGTTTCAATGATAACTCATAAACATGGACTGGCCAGCAGCTTTTAAGGTATTAAAATGTGCACATGTGGACACCATAAATAAACTGAGAAATAACCTTAGCAAGAAAGATCTTACAAGCTCTGGAAATAGGATGAGTCTCCCTTTGAATGGTAGTATTTAAGACAGCCATATAAACAAGGGTACATTTTATTTGTTTTGTTTAATTATTTATTATACTACATTTATTTTTTACAAAACAAGGTGGAAAACATGCTTAATACTCTTTCCGCCTATTTTCCCCACAACAACAACTCTGTGAGGTGGCCTGGGCTGAGACAGAGTAACTGGTGCAAAGTCACCAAGCCAGGTTTCATGCCTAAGGTATTAAAAAGCCTAGTGAGCAAGTTAGTTAAATAACTTATGTTTTATAGTTATTTACAAGTTAGTTATAAAATAAGTTAGTTATAACTTATCATTTGTAACTAATTAAAAAACATACATTTTATAGCTAACTTGTGCTTGCTTTATGTTTAACTTATGTTTTATAACTAATTTTAAGATAAATATTAAAATTAAAATTAATATGTTAGAATAGATGTAAAATTAAGAAGTTAACAATACATGAGAAAGTCTATGAAGGAATAAAAACATATTTTTCTGCTTTAAGGAAGATAATAAAGTAGGCTTCAGATGTGCCTCATTAGGAAGAATGCTCCATATAAACATACTGTATGTTTATATATTATGTCCAGTTTTATGATTCAATGGTTTTAAAATTGTGTTGAGGAATTTTAAAACAATGTGCTTCTGATATGGATTAAAAACAAAGCTATCTGAATAAAATTGGACTTTGTGCCAATATATTGATCTGACAGTAAATTTAAATGTTACTGCGAATAAGTTTATTGTTTGTAAATGAATAATACTGCTTAAATGATATTTAATTCAATTACTATTAATCTAAATGATATAGCAAGTAGCACACACTAGAGGGCGCAGTTTATCTCTTTATCCTTTTCAAAACCTTAAGAGTATAGAATGGATTGCTGTTTTTTATATGTATATACATGTGCATGCATGTATTAGACCAACATACTAAATACCACATTTAAAAGCTGATTGTCTCTGTTATGCTTAGCTGCCTCTCTCTCAGTTGGTATTGTGATACTAAAAGAAGAAGAACAAATTTAAAGGGTAGATAACAAGGGCTGTGCCTGGATATAAACCAGCAATGCAATTATCTTGTGCAATCGGTCCAGTAACCTTAGTTTCCTTAGCTGGAAAAATAGATGCCAAAACGAGAAGTGGTTTAAAAATCAAATTTGTAATCAGTTTTTACATTTGAAACAACCTGTTTAAATCTTAAATATTGAACAATCTTTTTAATTTTATATCTAAATTACCTTTATTAATAATGCATGCTTTTTGATTTCTTTGAAACGGCAACATTGAAATGGCGAGGGTCATACCGTTTCTAGATTAGAAAAATCTGAACAAATGGCAAAATTAGAGATTTTCTCTATCTCTTATTTACTGCAGTTAGGTACAATATATCTTCTGAAGAAAACTGCACAGAGAACTGGCTGTGTGATAGATTTAAAATATATAAAAATTGTATTATGTAACTCAAATAGAACTTATGGATCATATAGCTATAGTATGCTGGATTGTGTCAGTGAAGTGTGTGCTACACTTTTAGAAATGGACTGGCAGTGTTACTAAATATTTGCTGTTTTTAAGCAGTCCATATAGATAATATATATCATTTTCATATTTCATAGTTGGAAGGCAAAAATATCTTACTCAAAAGATAAATAAGGGGATGTCCAATTGATTAGCTCATATATATATAAATATATAAATATAAATTATATGAACAGTTTTAATTGTATAAGTTGCTTTCTGGTGCATTTTCAACAAAGGTAAATTTTACCCCCTAGATTTAAATATTGATAAAGAAGAAAAAACAAAGGAGGATGACTAAAAGGCAAGAAGAAGAGCACAGGGCACAGGATACATAATTACAGAACATATTTGTATGTGTCTGTGTGTGTAGTTTCTACATTTAAAATGTTGATAATTTTTTTCAGGTGGTACTTGGAGAATATAACTGGCTGTCATATGATGACGTTTTTAAAAAAGCTAAAGCATTTGGTGATGGATTAATAATGCTGGGCCAAAAACCAAAGACCAACATTGCCATCTTCTGTGAAACTAGAGCAGAATGGATGATTGTAGCACAAGCTTGCTTCATGAACAACTTCCAACGTAAGTATGTGTATAGTAGTCTTTGATGTTTTTCTTCTGTGCCTCTGTGTGTATGCTTGTTTAACTTAATTATCCCGCCATTCAAAGAGAATCTACAATTTGGAGAAATACTCATCTGGGAATTCTGGGAGTCATAGTTTGAACCTACCTAGAATACTATCGAAGGATTGGCCTGCATCTGTAACATTGCTGGCAAATAGTCATAGTTATTATTATTTAGGAAGATAAGTTTTTAGGGAAATAAAGGAAATCTAGTTAGCCTTTTTGCAATTTCTTTTCTGAATTCTGATTATTATTATTTTTTAGCAAAAAGAAAAATAAAGAGCTTTTTGTTTTTAATCTACTGTTCTTCCAGAATCTGGCGCTATATAAAGAAAGCAGGAAAAAAAAAATAATGAGGAGAAAAATGAGGTTGGTTGAATGATAATCATTGAAATATCCCAGTTCCATTTTTACAGTCATTCCAATTATCTAATTAACAGATAGGCAACCTTGGAGCAGCACTGGGTTATATGGCATCAAGAATTCTGGAAAGTAGAGTAAGCCTTTAAAGGAGTCTTTGAGTTCAAAAGAAACTCAAGAAACAGATATCACTTCCCCCTTATTTATGAAGAAACAGATACCACTTCCCCCTTATTCCCATACATACTTTCTGGAATGCTGTTCTCTTTGTCAGGGTCCTACACGGTTTAAGACTGCAGTCTTCTGCCCACTTCTGTGGTAATAATATTTACTAAATCCTGATTAATTTGGAATAAGGATACAATACAGTAATTTGACTGTGAGAATAGTTTGGTGTAATGGTGAAAGATACTGAACTACATGCTGGGAGATCTTCCTAAAGATCTCCCAGGAGCCCAGGAGCCAGCTGAGTGATTTTGGGCTAGTTTTTCTCTCAGCCAAAAGAATTTCCAACACAACTGTGTGGATTTGTCTGTTAGTCACCTGGAGTCAAGATTGAGTAAAAGACACACATAAACACATAATTTTCAGCTCTGGACATGGTATTTTTAATTTGTTTATGAAGGTTCTTATAATTTAGAAGCTTGTAGTTGCAACTGTGGTTTAACTAAGTAAACTGATTTAATCTGTGTTTGAATAGCAAAAAATTGGACTTTTCACATGTTGAATTAAAGAGGAATAAGGTAGTTTGATTGTAATGTATCTTAGTACAGAATAACATTCTCACCCACAGTAATATTTTTGTAGTAGAACTCCATCTAAATAGGTCAGTTGTGAAGTATGGACAGAGATTACAGTAAACTTGTAATCTCAAACAGACAAGAAAAAGACTTGTTTACTCTGACCTGTTCCAGACAGAATAGTTTTGTAGCGAAGCATGGGCGTCCAGCTAGTACGTGAATAAAAAAAATACTTAGTTTGCTTAGGATTTTGACTCAGGAGAGAGAACTGAAGTTATGCCAGTCCTCCCGGGTAAATCAGACAAGAAATACAACTAGATGAACTAATTCCACTTAATGTAAGGCTACATTAACAAAATCTTGCAAGTCTGAAAGTATAAACTTCCCACCTCCATCTATAACTGCTTGAACTGTCAGGGTAAGTCCTTCCTTAATTTCTTTCTCTGACCATTAAATTGTTTCCTAGGCAGCATAACTTTGATCTTATCCCCAAGGTCATCCACACATTTCATTACAAGTTAGGAATTGAAACATAATTATTCCCTTTATTTGGAAATTAATATTGTGTTTGAACTAGCCTAGTATATTTGTTCAGGGACACTGCAGACCATATAGTGAGTTACATTGGAAGTTACTGTGTTGACTCAGTGTCGGCTATAAAGAAAATCCTCAAGAGAGTTAATAAGGAAATGACAGCTAAGAAAGAAATCAAAGTATTTTAATAATGTTATATATTTCTTAAGAGAAAATTTGGTAGGTTTCTCTGTCTTCAGTAAATGTAGCTTTTCAAAAAGAGGGTTCTATTTACAGTGTGATAATGTACTGAAACAATGAAACATCTGGTATAGAAATGTTTGCAATTATGATTTGAATAGGATAACAAGAGAGATAGTATTTAACTGGACATTTGAAGTTCCTGAGACGTGCTTCAGCTCACAGCATGACGCAGCATTTGGTGATCCCAAATTAATGAACTTGGCTGACTTATTTGCTGGCAGATGGAAGCATTTCCGTACACTTTTCACGTAGACATCTTTTTAAAGTCAGAGTTGACCAGTGAAATACAATGAATTAAAATTTATTTAAGTTTGCACAATAAATTTACTTATTACAATGTTTTTAGTTGCTAATTTTTTAAATCCTAGCTTATTTTTAGCATAAAATAGCACAAAAATAGTATCATATTTTTAAACCTACCTTGATATTTTGAGAGAATTATGTACGCATCGGTATTGAAAAAGCTCTGGTCCTGGGGATCAAGCCTGATTGGATCCTGGTACTGAATTTTGTTTGAGAATTGTGTTACTGTACAAAATATTTGTTTTATTCTTTGAAGATAGGCAAATTGTCAAACCTTATAATAAATGGAAATATAGCATTCACACTCTCCATTCATTTCCTTTTTAAACATGTACAGGTTGTCCTTCACTTGTGACCATCATTTAGTGGCCATTCAAAGTTACGATGGTACTGAAAAAAGTGACTGACAGCTGCCCCTTATTCTTACAATTGTTGCAGCGTTCCCATGTACTCATCATCTAGGCATACGGCAGCTGGTTTGCACTTATGCAGCTGCAATGTCCTACAGTGACATGATTACTATTTGTAACATTCCAAGTTGGCTTCCGACAAGTAAAGTTAATGGGGATGCCGACAGAAGGTTGCAACTACTACCTGTCGGCTTCCCCATTGACGTTGCAGTCACGTAATATCTTATTTAATGATCATAGGTGGCTTTCTTTATGACCATGGTAAAAAAGATTTAACAATGATTTTTTTTGGTCGCTGTTGTGCTATAAAGTTGAGAATTGCATTTATTCTTATAATTTCAAGATTGATATCCATTTAGTTGTTGACAGCCAACCTGACTATATATTTCTGCAGACAACTTTAGAGCAACATTGAGCAAAATAAATTTTGCTGTCGCAACTGGGAAGCAACCTTAAATACCTCTCTTCTGATGCTATGCATAGCTTTTCCATTCGTTTTCTTTTTAACCTGAATCACTGCTAGAAAGCAACAAATATTAACCTAATGGCTTTTACAGGTATAATTCCTTGTTACTTTTATTTGTGACGTGTGCATAAAAAGGCTTATAGGCAGTAGCAACTCAGTAGACCAGACTCTTCAAAAATTTGGATTGCAACTGATATAACTTATCTTGCCTCTTGTTCCATAACTTCACTGGGCCATGGACTTGATTTTGTTATCCACTGATTATTTTTAGTCCATTCATCACCATTTTTCAGTGTTTATACAGTTACTTAGGAGATTGGTTGGGTTTTTTTTTTTTTTTTTTTTTTTTTTTTTTTGCTATAGCTTGCTGAGAGCTGGCTAGGAAAGTCTTATGTTTCATAATAGGGGTCACTGGAATAAGCACAAGCAGCACATGGAAACTAACATTTTTGTACTTTTTCCTACCAAATTAAAGAAATGTGAATGTGCTTTGAAACAATTTGGAATTGTATTCTGTACAAAATATACTTTTTGCCCCAGCTCCTTGTTTCCAAAGTAAATAGTTTTATCATTACCCTAGAACAAGTGACTTTTGAAAACTACTGTTCTTCTAACATTCTTTATACCCATGTTCTTGGAAATAAATGAATGGTTGTCTGGAGATGACCTGCATTGGTAGTGCTATTGGCAAAGCAATTGATAGCACAATAAGAAAGATAATAGTTTCCATCATTATAGATAGTATTTGATTTATATCTGTAATGAAGCCAGAAGCCAGAAACACTTAACAACCTTCTTACTAAGTGTAGCTGCAGTGATTCATTTAACAACTGTGGCAAAAAAAGTCATAATATGGGGCAGAATTCACTTAACTATCGTCCTTAGTAATGAAAATTTTGGACTCAATTCCTGAATTTCTAAAGTTTTTGCAGTTGAAAATATTGAATTTAAATCACTGTTACACTGTGTTCGTATTTATACTATGTCATACATGTTTAATATATTCTGAATATTGGCAATAGGAAATGTATTGTTTCTTTCCCCTTTATCACTAGTTGTCACACTTTATGCTACTCTGGGAGGTCCTGCAATAGTGCATGGATTAAATGAAACTGAGGTGACAACCATTATTACAAGCAAGGAACTGATAGAAACAAAATTGAAGGTAAATATAGTCCTCAGGTATAT
This sequence comes from Pantherophis guttatus, assembly GCF_059756535.1. NCBI lineage: Eukaryota > Metazoa > Chordata > Lepidosauria > Squamata > Colubridae > Pantherophis > Pantherophis guttatus. The sequence goes on along the minus strand of NC_142068.1, from coordinate 33,768,823 downwards.
CAAATTCTTTTATCCCTTTAATATTGTGGAGGAAAATGTTACTTATGGTTTATTAGGTGTCGGGTCAGAGTGTTTGTGGATTCTGTTGTTTTGTGTTTTTTATTGTTATATTGCTTTGTACTCCAGGTTGTTATGTATTCTTACTAAACTTTTTGAACATTTTAAATTTGTTGTAAAACATCCAGAGTCTTCTGGAGTGGGAAGCCATAAAACTTAAATAAATAATAATATAACATCTTTCTTCTTTTCTGCTTTCTAGAGATTTTGTTTTCTTATAAAATAACACAAATACAAAAACATGGATGGCTCATATGCAGGAAAAGTTGATTAATAATTTCTGTGGTCCTAAATTAATGCTTAAATAATTCTGATATTTAGATGTGTTTATGTATCATGCTAAAGAATAGTATAATTATTTTGTTTTAATTTAGCATGTTATAGAAACCCAACAACAGTCTGTAAACTATATTTTATGGCTTAACAGTTTATATGAATCCAGTCCATTGTGTTTTTTTTTAAAAATATGTATCCTAGAGCAAACAAGGGCCTACTGAAATGTGTCAGCATAATCTTTTGCATTCCTAGATGACTTAAGTATATTTACCTCTTTAAAAGGGTTATTTCTACTTGGTACAGTGCAGTTTATATGAATGACACAGCATGCTGTACCTATCTATTGTTCTTGATAGCCATTTCATATTAACTAGGGCTGCACAGCATTTCAGAGTTGAAGGCAGAAAGGTGCTCTGCTATTGTTAGGACCTCTCTGCAACTCCTGAAATCTAATTCCATTTTTCCAGGGTTGTGCTGCAATTATAGAAGGCAGCTGTGTGATCCCTGGAAAAGATTCAGCTACTTGAAGGAGTGGCAAAGAGATTATACACGAACAACCCTGTGTAGTCCAAAGCATCTTTTTGCCTTTGCGTCATAAGTGCCGCATAGACCTGATGTTCATAATATATACTGTATAACTTACATGCAAAGGAAGAGTGCAGGCAACTTTGAGCAGCTATCTTATAAATGCTGTGTTATGTCCATTAATCATTCCTACAGTGTAAGCAACTTAAAATGGAAAGGAAGGAAAGGCTGGTAAATTTTAAAAATGACAAAATGGGTTATTATCTGTTTGTACCCAGTGGAACAAAGCATGGAAAAATCATGTCATATCTGAGGATTTTCCCATAAAAGGACTGTTAACATCTTTTTTGAATATTAGCTTCATGGGCCAAAAATCTGATACCCAGTATGTATCTTTGAATAATCTGCTATATATCAAAACAGATAATATGCTGCCAAATGTTTTTAAAGATGTCTATCAAAGAAGGTGTCATCAGTAGAATGCACTGAAGTAGATGTGATTATATATTTTAATGTATGTTACTTGATCTTAAGCTGATTATAGTTTACTTACTCTTAAGCTGATTATAGCTTAATATAGCAGATTTTTAAAAGTCTATGCACTGTGAAGATTCTAAGCACTATATATGTTTCTTCTCTATAGTATATTGTTTCTCAGATTCCTCTACTACGTCACATTATTACTGTGGATGGCAAGCCAACATCATGGTCTGATTTTCCGAAACGTATTATTGTTCAAACTATGTCATCTGTTCAAGCTATTGGAGAAAAAACAGAAAATAGTATGTACTGTTCAATCAATTGATTTTTTTTTTCTTATGGTGATGGAATAGAAAAGGCAAACAGAGATTGAACAAAAAGTCTTTGGTGTATTTCCAAATAAAGCTATTTGAATCCTGGAAAACTATTGCTGTTGAATGCTGTCAATATTGGACTAGTAGGACTTATGTTCTGACTAAAATGTAAAACAGCTGTGTGTGTTCCTTGGGAGAGGGAGGAACCAAGAGAGAATAATAATTAAAATGAATATGTTTTGGGTTAAAGCTTCATTGTAGAGTGTATCCAAACAATCATTATATATTTTTAAAAATTGTTATATCATGCCAATTCTTTAAAAGAAGCTATCAGTTGAATTCAGTTCCTTGAACAGGGAGCATGAATTCAGCTTCAGCAATAGGAGTGTTGATACCAGATTTCTTGAGGCTCCCTTCAGAAATAGGTCCACAGATGCCTACTAGTGGAGGCCAAGATATATGATAAGTTTGATCTGAAGGAAAACAATGCACTAACAGAGCATGCTTGGGCATACATGTAGCTTCTGTTAGCAGCTCCTTAAAGTGTCTACATCTTTTCCTAAGAACATGTGGCTAACACTTATTTATCAAGCTCCTCTACAAAAGTGCAGTAAACCTAAAACAAATATACTTAATTCTTTTTGTTGATATCAGAGAGGAAAACTTAAAAGAAAAGCACAAGAAAGAAATAAACAACATAGTATTTATTTTGGGTTTTAGCAAAAAAAAAAAAAAAAAATCAAAGTAGCATCCACGTAGAAACGAAACTAGACAAAATCTTTTCTTCAATAAAGATAGTTGATTTCACCATCTCAACCAGTTCCATTAACTTTACTATCCATTCATTGTGGGAATCTATAAATATTTCCATCTTTGTGCATACAAAAGTCTTGCTGCAGTTATCATATATAAAAATAAAATCTCATGTTTTTTCCTCAATCACATCCATCACACCTAAAAGAAATACCTACAGTTTTTATTGTATATTTATTTTAAAAATTCTCTGAATTAAACTACATACATGATCCCAATAATTCTTAGCCTTCTTACTTCTTACTTACTCTTGCAAAGGTGATAAAAGGTGTCTTCAGAGTTCTTATATTTCCAGCATATCTTTGACACACCATTATATATATTTGAAAATTTATCAGTTATTAAATATCAACTTGTAAAAAATTCTTTCTAATTATACTCTTTTCCCCCCAAAATAAGACATCCCCTGATAATAAGCCCAATCAGGCTTTTGAGCGCATGGCAATAAGGCCAAGCTGTTAGATCAAAAGGTTAATTGATCTAAATGTATTTTATATTTTAACTATATAAAAAAAGTTGGAAGTAATCCTTTTTCTTTTTTCCTTTCCACTTTTGCACCTGCCCCTTCCCTATTTTTTCCTTTTTAATTCCCTTTTCTTTTAAAAAAAAATTTATATTTTTTCAGAAATTTAATAAAGTATATTTATTTATTTTTTTAAAAAAATATATCATGGAAACAGTTTTTATTCTAGTTTTAGTGTGCTATTTCAAAAGGCAACTGGACTCCCCCCCTCCCCCGAGGATAATTCACTTCTCATCTAAGAAGCTTCTTCAGTTCTGATTGAAAGGTCTTCAAGAGAAAAAAGCAAGAAAGTCCGGTTGCCTTTTGAAAAAGCATCTTTGGGACAACCATGATCTAGATGATTGAGAATCTCCATAGACATTTTTTTATTCTAGTATGACTGCTGAAAGCTTACAAGACTATGGATGTGTTGGCTGTTGCTTTGTCAAGAAAAGGAAATTGGTTATATCTATTAGAATGTGTATGTTTGGGGACAATTTAAAAATATTTTTATCTAATGAATATTTATGTTGTACCTTTTCTTTTTGTAAAGCATCTTCCAAACAGAAGTTGAAACCAGTATCATCAGACATTGCAGTTATTATGTATACAAGTGGTTCTACAGGAGTCCCAAAAGGTGTCATGATTTCTCATTGTAATCTTATTTCTAGCATAACGGGGATGGCTGAAAGGATTCCAAATTTGGGGTATGTATTAAATTCGTTTTAGGGGTTTAAATAGCTTTTATATTTCTTTACAATACTATAATAAATGATAATGCTTTCATTAAATCAGGTTTATAATAGAAAGCTAAATAATAGAAGATCTGACTGGAAAGAATGGTTTCTTTTCAGTTGTGCTTAACTACTGTTAACAAGGAACAGTGCAAGGAGAAAAGCTACTTAACAGTTAAACAGTAAACAGTTTATATTGTTAAATACATTTGGGCTTCATCTTTAGGGACATATGTGCTTTTCTTTATACGTAAAAGAATCTGCATCTTTTATCCATATTGTTAAGCTTTCTTCTGTTTGTTTTCTGGATGCAACAGTATGCTAAGATGTGTTTTAGAATATATTATTATCGTCTTAGCAATGAGTTGGCATAATTTGACAAATACCTTAATTTGTTTTCAGAGAGAAAGATACCTACATCGGCTACTTGCCTCTTGCTCATGTTTTAGAGTTAAGTGCTGAACTTGTTTGTTTGACCCATGGTTGCAGAATTGGTTATTCATCACCTCAAACTCTAAGTGATCAGGTAAGCTTTTTCAACACATAAACATCTCCAAATACGACATCATACATTTCACAGTATTTCCTAAATTCAAAATGGAAGTGTTTCTTTTATTTTTTTAAAAATCAGTGCTCTTTTGTATTTTTGACAAAATATTCTTAGCCTATTTTCTGAAGTTACAGTAAAACTTTTTTTCTTTAGTATAGGCTGCATTGTGAACAAATAAAAACAGATTGGATAAGGGCAACACATTACTTTGTCTATTTTTCTTTCAGTCATCTAAAATAAAGAAAGGGAGTAAAGGTGATGTGTCTACATTGAAGCCAACTTTAATGGCAGCTGTTCCAGTAAGTTGATCTCTGCAACTTTAAAATATTGTTTGATATATGTGGAAAATATTTGTGAGCAGTGTGTGAGCTTTGTGATTATGGAAAGTATGTTTTTAAAGAAAAAATTTCATATTTATGTATTGTATGCTTAGAACCTTCTTAAAAATGCATGAATAAAAGAGTGATTGATTGCTTCAGGCTGAGTAAACAGAACCTGGAATATAAGGGAGCCAATTTCCAGGGACCAAGTTCACTGACCAAATGAACAAAAAGAGCTAATAGGCAACATAGTCTTTAACAACTTTTCCTTCTAAATGGACAAAATCATGAGATAGGAACAAGAAATAGTCTAGTTATAACCTAGGAAATAACCTAGGAAATGCAGGTAAAATGGAGATTCATCTGATTGAGCATATCTTGCTTGTTAGAATACTTATTTGAAAAAATGGTTGAACATATTCAATTTGGAATGAACCTCCAAAAAGATAAATGGAATTTTAGGTACATTATTACCATACAATACTCCTACATGTTGTTGTGATAGAGTAAATGTATAAATACATTGCAGTTTATCACTGCTTGATGTAATTTATTTCTACAATTAGGAAATCATGGATTGAATATTCAAAAAAATGTCATGAATTGAGTGGGTACTAACTAATCAAGGGTTTTAACCATTCCACTAAATTTTGCATTGGTCAAAATCTAACTCGGCTACTGTATCTAGTTCTAGGGAATATATTTTAAGAAGAATTTGGACAAATTAGAATGGGGTCAGAGAATGACAGTGAGGATAATTGGGGACTAGAAATTAAGTTTTGTGAAGAAACATTGAAGGGAATTGAGAATGTTGATTTTTGAGAAGAGAAAGCATAAGGGTATGTATAATACCTTCAAATACATGAAGGGTCTTACAGAAAAGATTGATGTTTTTATTCCCCACGACAGAATATGGAAGGATGAAGGGTATTCATCAGGATAGGGGCTTCTATGGAAAAAGGCATATTTCCTATGTCCCACTAGATGCAATATTTAAGGAAAGGAATCTGGATTGTGCCCAGTTTATCCAACTGATGGGGATACCATCCTGCAAATACTTTTTTCCTCCAAACATTTTTTATTAAGTTATTAAGTATTATAAAATACAAAAGTAAATAAAAGAGCAATGAGGAGGGAAGGGAGAGGGAAAAGAGAAGTGAGGAAAGGTAGGGAAAAGAAAAGAAAAAGAAGCATTGACTTCCAACTTTCTCTGTTGCAGTAAAATAAGGTATTAGCATCAAATCACAGCTTTTTGTTTTTCCATAATAATATGAACAAGTCATTTCTATAAAGATCTATCAATCTAATCTATAAAACCCAAAGTCAAAGTTACATGTTTTTCCACATCAAGCATGAAATTCAGAAGCAGTTTCCATGTGGAAACAAAAGTATTTACGTTCTTTTCTTTAATCAGAGTAGTCACTTTTGCAATTTCTGCCAATGGCAAAACCATCCTGCAAATAATTTGACTTTGTGCCATGTAAGGCTTTAAAGGAGATAACCAGTACCTAGAATTGCACCCAGAAAGAAAGAAACTTGAAGTCTATGCAACCTTCATAATAGCGGTATGATATGGACATCTACTACATATGAATACTACATCATTTTAAACATGTAATATTAGTTAGAATTTGATAACTATAAATCAAAAGAAGCTTATAAAATTTTACTTTTTTTTGCTTTTCATTCCCATTTCAGCTGTTTGCGCCTTTTCCCATGAAAATAAATATGATTAATTTAAGGTGCTACAGAATAACTAAAAATGCAACTTATTTTCTAATTATACTTTATGCCTCATATTTGTATGAGGCATACAAATTAATGCATTAACAGGTTAAAGAAGTAATTAATTAAAAAGGAGAAAAACTGTACAGCTTTAGTAAAAGAAGTTCTGTTAATGACATTGATGTATGGAAATTATTTAGGCATTTATGTCTTTTAAACATTTGAGTTGCATTTAGGATACGTGTATATATAGCGATACATTATTCCATTCCTTTCTAGGTAAGCATACCTCAGGGAGGAGATGAGAGAGGGAAAGGGGAAATGTAAATTTTAATTCAATCAACATTGTAAAAAAGCTTTATAAGTAAATCGGAATCTTTAGAATAGTTTTTGTACCTGACAATCATGTAATTCCTTGCTTGAAAAAAAACAGAAGCAAAAAGCAGTTTTCTGTACTCTGTGGTAGTATGCATTCATCTTTCCTCTGTCTTCCAGGCTTTCAAAGGCTCCCAATCATACAAAATGTATAAATAATCATTATAGCCTTATGTTAAAGTAAAGTAATGTGAAAGTGAGAATGGGAAAAAAATTGGGACCATTGTAATAATTTTTTATTACATTCTTTTGCAGTAATAGTTTCAAAGCTTTGCCTTTTATCTGAAATTGTATTGTTATATGTTTGAACATTCAAATTATTGGGGAAATCTTAAGTTTTTATCTAATGTTAAACCATATAGTACTCCTCCAGATTAGTGTAATGGAGTAAATGTATAACCCACTACACACTATCTCTGCTTGATGTAATTTATTTCTATAACTAGGAAATCATGGATCGAATCTACAAAAATGTTATGAATCGAGTTAATGAAATGTCCAGTTTTCAGCGCAATTTGTTTACTTTAGCTTATAATTACAAGATGGAACAGATTTCAAAAGGCTACAGTACTCCAATATGTGACAGGTTGGTAAGAGAGGTTGATTTGTTTTTCTCTAAAGAGCAACATTTTTATGAAGGGCTGCTAGGCTCCAAAAAAGAGCCCATTTGGGAAATGGTAGAAGTAAGCTTATAAAACAGTAATGTTATTTTGGAAAGTTACTTCCAGCTACACTGTTTAAAAGAAAATAATAACTTATTGTATAAATCTGTTTATCTGTCTTTTGCTTTAACTTATATTCTTATTAGGGTGTGTTCTACTAAGAAGAGGATAATTTATTTCTTAGTAGCCATGTATAGGATGTAATTGCATTTTTTCTGAAACATAATTTTGCAAAGTTAGTTAAATCTGAGTAATTTTATATGCAATGCCAGTTAAACTGATGTTGTTAAGTAAAAGAAACAACTTCTTCATATTCTTCTTCCTCCCCACCCTCACTCCTTTCTCTCTTTTAGCTTTGTTTTCCGGAAAGTCCGGATGCTGCTAGGTGGGAAGATACGGGTCTTACTGTGTGGAGGAGCTCCACTTTCTGCAGCAACTCAGAGATTTATGAACATCTGTTTTTGTTGTCCTGTGGGACAGGGCTATGGCCTGACAGAATCCTCTGGGGCTGGAACAATAACAGAAGGTGAGTAGTATTTGTAGATCAACATGGCAGTAGATTGTAACAATATAATTGGGTGTTATCAGCATACTGGTTGATATTATTTCAAAACACTGACATTGCATATTGTTAGTTATTCAGAGACGTGATAAATTGCTACTGAAACTATATCTGAATTTTTTGATTATATTTTATTTTCCTAAATTTCAGTTTGGGACTATACAACAGGCAGAGTGGGAGCACCCTTAATTTGTTGTGAAATCAAGCTGATGAATTGGGAAGAAGGTAAGAAGAAACTTTAATGATTGTGTGATGGTTCTTTTGGAAAAGGTTGAATACATTAACATATCAGAAAGGCTTGATTGTTAGTAGCAGAAATGAGGGCAGGTTCTCTATTTAGTTTCTCTGAGTTCTAAGCTAAAGCCTCTCTGAAGCTCATTAGATCTACCAATCCCTTCACCTTCCATACATATGTCTGTGTCTTAAAAGCAGTGGCATTTTGTGTAGTCACCTTTTCCCTCAGTGATTCTTCCTTGACTTCAAATCCACCTTGCTGAAGCTGTCCATAGTCACCAACGGGGCAGCGGGGGATAATCTTTATGGTAATATGACTTAGATGTCATATTCTTTTCCATCTGTATGTGGCACATCATCAACATTGTTCCAGAGTGAGACACAGCGTTCTTGCTTTTGTTTCGCACAGATAAAACATTTCTTAATGGTTGGAACCTTTATGGTTGGAACCAATAACTAACATTTGGAGGACATGTAGGCATTATGTTGATGACTTCCTGGGATGTTTTTTTGTATATGTTTTTCCTCAGTAATTTTGAGAGGTTTTAATTTTTTTAAAGAACATATAATACAAGTTTTGTTGGGAAATAAAGCACATTTTCAATAATTTTGCTATCAACATTTGATTGGACATGGTTCTGAGCTGTTAGGTTCCAGCTCCAGAGGATTCTGTAAGGCTATAGGGTTCCTGTCCCTGTTTTAGATTCTGTTTCAGTCCTCCTAAGTTTAAGACTTGCACCTCGAACTATCTTGTTCTAGGTTTGTATAGTTCCCACCAGCATGTTGTGAAATGCCTCTTAAATCCTATCTCATCAAAGTAAAGGGGGAGCTGAGATCCTGAATCTCTTACTAAATTGCAATGACTGAAAAATCAGTAATTATCTCTTTTCCTCCAACATAGGAAATTATTGTTGTTAGTTGTGAAGTCATGTCCGACCCATCGCGACCCCATGGACAACGTTCCTTCTCATTAGGTGGCCAAAGTATTTCAGTTTCATCTTCAGGATCTGGCCTTCTAAAGAGCAGTCAGGGTTGATCTCCTCTAGGACTGACCGGTTTGATCGCCTTGCAGTCCAAAGGACTCGCAGGAGTCTTCTCCAGCACCATAGTTCAAAGGCCTCAATTCTTTGGCACTCAGCCTTTCTTATGGTCCAACTTTCACAGCCATACATTGCAACTGGGAAAACCATAGCCTTGACTATACACACTTTTGTTGCCAGGGTGATGTCTCTGCTTTTTAGAATGCTGTCTAGATTTGCCATAGCTTTCCTCCCCAGGAGCAAGTGTCTCTTAATTTCTTGGCTGCAGTCCCCATCTGCAGTGATCTAGGAGCCCAGGAAAATAAAATCTTTTACTACCTCTATTTCTTCCCCATCTATTTGCCAGGAATTGAGAGGGCCGGATGCCATGATCTTAGTTTTCTTAATATTGAGTTTCAAGCCAACTTTTGCACTCTCCTTCTTTACCCGCATCAAGAGGCTCTTTAGTTCCTCTTCGCTTTCTGCCATTAGAGTGGTATCATCTGCATATCTGAGGTTGTTGATATTTCTCCCAGCAATCTTAATTCCAATTTTTGATTCATCTAGCCCTGTCTTTCTCATGATGTGCTCTGCATATAAATTAAATAGTCAGGGTGACAGTATGCAGCCTTCTCGGACTCCTTTTCCAATTTTGAACCAATCAGTGGTTCCGTGTCCAGTTCTCACTGTTGCTTCATAGGAAATTAGAGATTTTGAATTTTTCACATCATATAATCATATAAGATCGGGCCCCTGCAAGCTCTCGTGTCTCGAGCTCAACCAAAGTTTCCTGCACTACTTCAGTGAGCGCTCCTCGAGAGACGAGAGCTTGCAGGGGGCTGCTCTGGCATCTGCAATGGAGAGCAAAATTCGACTGCTCCCCGGACCAGTCACCATTTACCGCTCCAAGTCCCAAGCAGCAGGAGATGAGGGCTGCCTTGTACTGCAAATATACCAAGGCGGAATTGCGATCCCACACTCACAGCGGAGAGAAGAAGCCGGATTTTGCGCTCCATTGCAGACACCAGATCGGCCCCCTGCAAGCTCTCGTCTCTCAAGGAGCCCGACCAAAGTTTCCAGCGCCGCTTCAGGAAGTGCTCCTCAAGAGAAGAGAGTTTACAGGGGGCTAATCTGGTATGGGAGCCCTTGTGGTGTAGTGAGGTGTTTGAATAGGAGCAGGGGCACCGAGGTTCTAGTCTGTCAGCTATGGAAGCTCTCTGCTTCACCAGCCAATCACACGCCCCCAGCTCTGTCAACTTCATAGAGTTGCTGTAAAGAAAAAAAGGAGGAGGAGGTAGCTATCCAATGAAAGGCAGTATATATATATCTTATAAAAATAAAGCTTAAATGTAGCACGTAGATCACCAGTGGTCATAAGCCAAGAGAAAATATAATTCCCCTTGGTAAGAGGGAATTCTATGAACTCCATTTTTCCAAGAAAGATTGTGTATAGACTAATCCTTGTTTTTTGAATCCTGATTAGTTTTATATCTAGGGAACATGTCCTATGATATATCATAGATGGGATACAGGCCACATAGATTTAGGAGTCCTGAGTTTTCATGTATTAATAGCAGTAAACAAGTTCCTCTGACTGTCAGTTGGTTGAATAAGTAACATGTTGCATGCCCATACAGTTCCTTCCATTGTAAGTGGATTTTTTATTTCAGTATAAAAACATTCATATTGTTGTTGATATTATGTGACTGTCCTCAGGCACAGACATTGATCTTGTCATCTCAGGAGAATATTTTATTTATATATTACTAAAACTGTCCTGTCAGTTTGTCTGTTTGCAACCTTAAATTAGCCCAAATGGTGCCTCATAGTATATTTTTGAGTCAAGGTATCAAATTCGGTAACATAAAGAATGCATACAAATCTGGGACCATTGCTTTCATGTAATTAAAATATTAATGATTTCTTATCAGTTCTGTTTGCAAAGTTGTGACAGCTATAATGTCTGTGGTTAGCAGCAATCGAATGATTGTAATTTTCATCTATACTTCTATACTACTTTCCTCCCAGCAAAATGGCAGGCAATTTCACAGGTCAGCCAAGGAGGAGGACGAGGCTTCACCAGGGCTCTGCTTAGGGTCATGAGGGGAGGGAAAACAGTGCCACCCTGTATTATACATGGAAAGTAGGATGACCAAACAGGTCATGGGTTGTCTAGTTTTAATTTATTTATCAAATTTATATGGTTGCCTATCTGACACAAAGTGAATTTGGGGGGCATACAATAAAACCAACAATTTACACATTATTTACAACACATGTTATATGTGTTGTAGCTACTATGCAGGTTCTCCTGCTGTCAGGAGAGGCGTTTTGAGGGCTTTTTGAAAGACAGAGAATTAGCAACCAATGTGTGTATGTTGACAACTTTATAAGTATTATCAAGAAACCATAAACATTTGCATAAGTACCGGTATACAGATATATAAATATATAAAAGCCAAAACCACTCACGCATTAATCACTAAATCTCCAGAACTGTAAAGTCTACAAACTTGAAATTTGCCACGTATGTTCCTCTTGGCTTCTAAGTGCTCACTAAGAAAGGATTTTTCGAAATGACCATCAGAGCATTAATATTTCCTATATTATTATTAACCCGCTCTGATGCTAAGGAGTTCTCCTCCCCCTCCCCACCTGAAAAGAAATCTATTCCAAATGCAAAAACACAAGCAGAGGAGAGGAGTTTCACTTTCAGTTTTACTTTCACAACAGGAAGCAGCTTTAATACAGAACACTTGAGCAAAGCCACGGCCAGGCTCCTTTCTGTCTCCTTGCTCACACAGCAAATACTGTTTCACTTTCCAAACAGCCCTCTGATGCTAAGGAGTTCTACTCCCCCTCCTCACCTGAAAAGAAATCAGTTCCATGCTCTGATGCTAAGGAGTTCTACTCCCCCTCCCCACCTCAAAATTCCAAATGCAAAACACAAGCAGAGAAGAGGAGTTTCACTTTCAGTTTTACTTTCATAGCAGCAAGCAGCTTTACTACAAAACAGTAGAGTTAAGCCACGCCCAGCCTCCTTCCTGTCTTCTTCTTGCTCACACAGCAAATACTGTTTGAGTTTCCAAACACCCCTCAACTCTCTCACACACTGACAGGATGCTAGCCAGATGAATACCAATGGATGCTGCGGGCTGGGACATTCTACTCCCCCTCCCCCTCTGTTCCAACTACCAGTTGCATTATATTAACACAATCTGATGCTAAGGAATTACACATTCTACATTAAGTTTCAGGCTGTAGGTGTCAATTTATCAAGCCCGAGCACATAGTTTTGTAGCAAAGCACGGGCATCCAGCTAGTATGTAATATAGAAGTGAAATACATGCATGATACATGCTGGCAACTTGGGAACAGATCGGGAAAGCTTCGCTGACACATGCTTTTTTAATATATATATATTCTGCACATAAATTTGAACATTTTTTTTAAAAAAAATGCAAGATGAGAGATTACCAATACTTTTTGCATGTTTATTCTATTTCAAGTAGTTAGGGTTCTTTCACTAAATATTGCATTTTAAAATTATATACTTTAAACATGATCGATAAATATTAAGTGAAAAGAATACACAGAAGAATTTGCTGGCCTCAAAATCTTATTTCCACAATATTTGCAATGACTTTATCAAATTCTAATAAATTATTTTTGCTGTTTATACTTGGATCACACAATGGAAAAATTTAGTCATTGTTAATAAGATAAATATAAAAGGCTAGTACTGTGGAGCTGGCACTCTAAAAACTGTGATAACAGTGGCTTATACTGGATTTAGCTAAAGAAGCCTTGAATTCGAATATTTATAGGTGCCATTTTTGGGCCTATTACACTCACCTGTTTTTCACAATTTGTTTGTAATTACATCATTACTGAAAAAGTTAACCTTTGTTTTTACTAAGCAAACCTGAGTTTATCTTGAATGTTTTGGGAATGGTAGAAAGAAAACTGAACATTGCATTTTGATACCAAACGAAGTCAGCCCTTTTTGGATTTATTTTTCTTGAACAGAATTTATAGATTGATAGAACTTCATTTCAGTTCTTAGCCAACCAAGCATATGACCAGTGTTGAATTTATTTATTATTTATTATTTATTAATTCAATTTGTATGCTGCCCCTCTCCAAAGACAGGGTGGTTCACAATGCATTTAAAATCATTGTAAAAAACATTTAAAAATTAAAAACATTAAAAACATTAAAACTCATTCACACCATTCATGGCCGGATCTCGCCGGATCTCAAGAGCGAGATTAACGGCCCCAGGCCTGCCAGAAAAGCCAGGTCTTCACTGCTTTTCAGAAGGCCAATAGGGTGGGGATGGTCCGGACCTTAGGAGGTAACTGGTTCCAGAGAGCTGGGGCAGCCACAGAGAAGTCCCTCTGCATTGTTTAGCTGACGGGACCCAGAGGAGACCAACTCTGTGGGATCTTTCTAGTCCATCAAAGTGTTTCATTGTAGAGCTCTTCCAGGCCATATTCTCAGTGTATCCTTCGTGTATTGTAGTTTAATGCTAGCATTTCCATGCAACATTAATAAGCAACCTGCTTGGTTCTTTTTTCCACTGGGAATAGCTGCAGAACCCATGTGTTTATTACTTACCTGTATGAACTGGTTGTTTCTTTCCATAGAAGTCAACATTTAACGATAGACCATGCTTTCTTTTCCTTTCTTGTTTTCTTTCATAGCAACACAACATTCCTGTTTATATATAATAATAAACCAAAACTAGCACATTGCAAATTGGAGTAGCTAGCTACATCATTGGCTGGAACAGGAACAATTTTATGGAGATCCTGTCTTACTGCTTTGTCTATGTATGGTAGTGCATATATATGTGTGCATTTTTTTTAAAAAATGTGTCTGTATATACAAATTCACTTACGTTGAAATTGAAATATATCTGTTCTATAGGTGGATACTTTAATACAGATAAACCATACCCTAGAGGTGAGATTGTTATTGGTGGTCCAAACATATCTATGGGATACTACAAAAATGAAGAACGAACCAAAACTGATTTTATGGTTGATGAGAATGGAGAGAGATGGCTCTATACTGGAGATATTGGGGAATTCCAATCAGATGGGTGTCTGAAAATTATTGGTGAGTGTAGTGTGCAGAACTTAACATAATTGTAGTACTTTTTGCTGCAAAATCATATCACTATGGTAATTTGGTTACCATGAACAAATGGTTCATTTGGTTCTCTATTATTTATTTGAATATATTTAATGCTAAGTATATGTATGTTCTATTGAGAGTTCATTTCTTGTTTAAAATTGCATTTACTTTCAATTTGTTGGAGAGTCAGTTTGGTATAGTGATTAAGACATCAGGCTAGAAACTAGTAGACCAAAAGTTCTAAACCTGTTTTAGGCATAAAGCCAGTTGGTGACCTTGGGCCAGTCACTTTCTCTCAGTCCTAGGAAGGAAATGATGGCAAACCACTTCTGAAAAACTTTGCCAAGAAAAATGCAAGGATTTGTCCAGGTAGTCTCCAAGGACAGGATTGAACAGAGGAAGGGTGTCCCTGGAATAGGCCTTTAACATTAGATTGTTTTTTCTAGCTGAAGCACCTTCCAAATATATAGATTTAAGTTCCCTGAATTCCTACTAAGTGGAGATTGGTAAGAGTGGGTGTTGAACACAACACACTGGGAAGAGTGTAAAACACAATTTATTAAATTTATTCATTCTTACAATCAGGGTGACTACTCAGTTGCAGAACAATCTTGTGTATGCTTATTTAGAGTAAAAGTCTATATCTTTGTTTTCTTTTTGCCTTTTTGGACAATATAGTATCGTTTTGGATATTTGGACAATATCTTTTTGGATATTTCTTTTTGGACAACCCTCTCTATTTACCAGATAGTGTTTTTGATGTAGTTATTAGACTAAATCTGAGAGATTGGAGTTCTGGGAAGATACACAGTGGGCAAGACATTGCATTCACTTCATTATTTTAATATATTGGGTTAATTTCCAAGTCAGTATTTATTTGACAGAGTAGTTTATGTTTTAGTTGTGTTTTACCATTATGTGTAAATTTATTTAGAAAACTCAACTCAGCATAAAAGCTAAGACATTTTGGACTTGTTAAATGCATATTGCTGTAAGTTAATAAAAGTTATCCTATCCAGATTTGTTAAATGCTAAAAGCAGAAATGAATAGTAGGACCATCATAAATCTAACCTTTTACATATAATTTTCATGTTATTTATTCATTATAACATTCATTTTAATTTCCCATTCAATAGATCGTAAAAAGGATCTTGTAAAGCTTCAAGCAGGTGAATATGTTTCTCTTGGTAAAGTTGAAGCAGCTTTGAAGAATCTTCCCCTGGTAGATAATATTTGTGTATATGCAAGCAGGTAAAGCAGTATAACTTTGTGTTCATTTTTGCATGAGCAACAAATATTTTCTAGAAATGTTTTTCTTGGTATTGTGTGCTTTTATGAAAAAAAAACAGTAATTGCCTTTTAAACCTGTTCACATTTTGTAGAAAAAATATATTCCTTTTGGCTGTACTCAACATTAGGCACTATTAGGTTACTTCGGTTAATGTTGAATTACTGTCCAGAAATGCCCATATTTAGCTGTTTCTGAAAGATAGTTATTGATAAGTTTTTTCTCCCAATGCCCCCAGAATCAGAATTTTCATATGATCCCTCAACTTAGAGCCTGTTTACTTTTTACAGCTGTGTATACTAGAAGGAGACTTTTTAAAATCCTGAAGTTCTCCCTCCCACAACTATCTCACCGGGCAGGTTCCCTAGAGTGTCTTGAAGCCCTGACTCACCCATCACCTTTCTCTGCCCTTTTAGAAAAAATAAAGAGCTCCAAATAAGAGAAGTAGAGAATAGATTTTTGCCTGAGGAAAAAGATCATGTTTCTGCCTGGCTGAGTTTATTGTTTATTTTTCATTTTGTGTTTTTAGTTGATAGAGCATTTAACTCTCAAATTCGCAAATCTCCTTTGTCTCTATCTTAATAATTACAGAAGTTTAACAAATTAAAATCCACTAGTCATTAGATAAAAAAATATCTCTAACTTTTTTTTTACCTTTCCTATTATTTTATCATTACTAATCTAAGACTTCTCTAATCTCCCAATTTAACATATTTTCATTATTTTGATGTCCAAATTCTGTTTTGTCATCTTGGTTTTATGAGACCTTGCAGTTAAGTTTCTTGTAGATAAGGTATCTTATGATGATAATAATAATAATAATAAAACTTAGGATAATGCTTAGGATAATACTGAAGTTACATTAATTTTTATTTATATTATTTCAATTTTGTATCTTGTTTTTTATTTTATATTCTTAATTTTATACTGCAAAGTGACTAGAGAGAAATTATGTAGCAGTATAAAATTATTATTTAAAATATACCAAATGTTCAGGCTGGATATGGCATTTTTGTCTACCTATCGAGTCCTTTCCAAGGACCTAGGATAGGCAGATGTGGATGTTTGATAGCATTACATGCTCATAAAATTTGGGGATGCCACAAAACTTGAAGAATTGCCATGGAAGACAGGCTTATGGTTCAAAAGAATCTTGAAAGACTTCACCTTAGCCTATCAAAAAAATGTTTTTCAGTGATACGAAATACAAGGTTCTACACTTACGAAAAATCAGTTGTACAAGTACAAGAGAAATGATACCTGCCTTAGCAATAGTACTTTTAAGAAAGACTTGGATAACTTGGTGGATCATATAAGTGTAAGCCAGTAATGTCCTGCAGCTGCCAGAAAAGCCAGTACAGTTTGGGTTTTTAAAATAAAGCTATAGTACTCATAGTGTTGTGGTCTGCCAGCAGCCTGCGGACTTGACAGCGGAATCGGACAGTGAGGAGGCTGGGAAAGAATGTGGGCCAGTCCTGGAGTCTGGGGAAGGCCTGGACGAGGGCTCTGAGTTGGAGGCAGATAGGGGGCCAAGGCCATCTGGTAGTTCTTTGCTGTCTCTGGAGTCTGACATCAGCGAGGCAGAAGAACAGCACAAGCTTGTTCACAGTGTGCACATGCGCAGAGCTGCCAGGAGACGGGAACAATTAAGAAAACAGGGTTGACTTGGGAGTAAGGCTTGGAGATGATTGGGAGGGGCCCATAAGATATAAAAGAGAAGTGAGCAGACATGAGCTTTTGCAGGAAGCAATTAGTTCATCTGGTTGGTAAAAGCTGTAGAAAAAATCTGTTTGATTCTGTGCTAAGTTTGGCCTTAGCCTGCGTGTGGCAATTAGTTCTCTGACAGCATTCCAAGGGAGATAAGGTGGGTGAGTGTAAACACTCCCCTGCAAGACTGTTTGAGAAGCCATTAGGACTGGGAATGACAATAATTCACAGCCGTATGACTTAAAGAGGTTTGTTGGTACTACGTTTGTGCTGTTTAATTTCCAAGGAAGCCTAGGTCAGACCACTTATTCTCTGGAGCACCCAAGAACCAATGAGTGAAAGCTTTTTAGTCAGAAATCCAAATTCAAAATAAGGAATAATATCCTGACTGCAATTCAGCCTGCTTTCTGAAGTTGTGAATGCTATATCACTGAACGTTTTCAAGAAAATATTACATATATATTTCTCCAGGATGGTATGAGGATTTCTGTACTGAGCATACGTTGGATGAGAAGGCCTCTAAAGTCCCTTCCAACCTTGGCAGTTAAAGGAATCTTCTATAATGCCATTCTGTTGCTAAATACAGTCAGGTCCAGAAATATTGGGACATCGACACAATTCTAACATCTTTGGCTCTATACACCACCACAATGGAGTTGGAATGAAACAAACACAATGTGCGTTAATTGCAGACTGTCAGCTTTAATTTGAGGGTATGTACATCCAACTCAGGTGAACAGTGTAGGACTTACAGCGGTTTGTATATGTGCCTCC
Organism: Pantherophis guttatus; assembly: GCF_059756535.1. Taxonomy (NCBI): domain Eukaryota; kingdom Metazoa; phylum Chordata; class Lepidosauria; order Squamata; family Colubridae; genus Pantherophis; species Pantherophis guttatus. Next base: position 33,750,763 of record NC_142068.1, on the reverse strand, counting down.
CACTTGTTAAGGGACCAAAAGTAATGGGACAATTGGCTTCTCAGTTGTTCCATGGCCAGGTGTGTGATATTCCCTTAATACCCCAATTACAATGTGCAGATAAAAGGCCCAGAGTTCATTTCAAGTGTGCTATTTGCATTTGGAATCTGTTGCTGTCAAATCTCAAGATGAGATCCAAAGAGCTGTCACTATCAGTGAAGCAAGCCATCATTAGGCTGAAGAAACAAAACAAACCCATCAGAGAGATAGCAAGAACATTAGGCATGGCCAAAACAACTGTTTGAAACATTCTCAGAAAGAAGGAATGCACCGGTGAGCTCAGCTACACCAAAAGACCTGGGAGACCACGGAAAACAAGTGTGGTGGATGACCGAAGAATTCTTTCCCTGGTGAAGAAAACACCCTTCACAACAGTTGGCCAGATCAAGAACACTCTCCAGGAGGTAGGTGTATGTGTGTCAAAGTCAACAATCAAGAGAAGACTTCACCAGAGTGAATACAAGAGGGTTCATCACAAGATGTAAACCATTGGTGAGCCTCAAAAAATTAGAGTGTGCCAAACAACATCTAACAAAGCCTTCACAGTTCTGGAACAAGATCCTATGGACAGATGAGACCAAGATCAACTTGTACCAGAGTGATGGGAAGAGAAGAGTGTGGAGAAGGAAAGGAATTGCTCATGATCCTAAGCATACCACCTCATCAGTGAAGCATGGTGGTGGTAGTGTCATGGCGTGGACATGTATGGCTGCCAATGGAACTGGTTCTCTTGTATTTATTGATGATGTGACTGCTGACAAAAGCAGCAGGATGAATTCTGAAGTGTTTCGGGCAATATTATCTGCTCACATTCAGCCAAATGCTGCAGAACTCATTGGACGGCGCTTCACAGTGAAGATGGACAATGACCCAAAGCATACTGCAAAAGCAACCAAAGAGTTTTTGAAGGGACAGAAGTGGAATGTTATTCAATGGCCAAGTCAATCACCTGACCTGAATCACATTGAGCATGCATTTCACTTGCTGAAGACAAAACTGAAGGGAAAATGCCCCAAGAACAAGCAGGAACTGAAGACAGTTGCAGTTCAGGCCTGGCAGAGCATCACCAGGGATGAAACCCAGCGTCTGGTGATGTCTATGCGTTCCAGACCTCAGGCTGTGATTGACTGCAAAGGATTTGCAACCAAGTATTAAGAAGGGAAAGTTTGATTTATGATTATTATTCTGTCCCATTACTTTTGGTCCCTTAACAAGTGGGAGGCACATATGCAAACTGCTGTAAGTCCTACACCGTTCACCTGAGTTGAATGTACATACCCTCAAATTAAAGCTGACAGTCTGCAGTTAACGCACATTGTGTTTGTTTCATTCCAACTCCATTGTGGTGGTGTATAGAGCCAAAGATGTTAGAATTGTGTTGATGTCCCAATATTTCTGGACCTGACTGTATATCTGATTTATAACCAGTGTGATGATTTCCTGCATTTTTGAGGAACATAAAAAATAATGGATTAAGAACTGTGAAAAAATAGGGATGCTGTCACAATTGAAACTTTTGTGACTAAAGTAATATTTCTTCATTATATTTGGTGGGGGGGAGGGAGTTTTTAGAAAAATATATAATGAACATGTAAAAAGATTAACATTTTATAAAACAGATGAGCAACTTAATTATGAAATTGTACATATCTCTTTCTATTAGTTTCCATTCTTATACCATTGGATTTATTGTGCCAAATCATAAAGAACTTAAAGAGTTAGCAAGAAAGAAAGGATTCAGAGGAACTTTGGAAGAGATATGTAATTATTCTGAAGTGGAGAAAGAAGTACAGAAGCTTTTAGTTGAGGCTGCTACAACAGGTAAGTTACCAATATTGTTCAAGTTACCATGTAAAACAAAATGATTAAGAATTCATGAGGATTCACTAGTATCCCCTAGAGCAGTGATGGCTAACTTTTTTGCTGTCGCATGCCAAAAGCAGGGGGTCGGGGGGGTCGTGCGTGCGTGTGACCACACCCATAATTCAATGCACTCCCCTGCTTTTGGCACGCAATGGCAAAAAGGTTACCGATAGGCTCGTTTTTCTCCCTCCCCAGGCTCCAGAGGCTTTCTTGGAGCCTGGGTAGGGTGAAAACGGCCTTCCCCACCCCCCAGAGGCCCTTCGGAGGCCGGAAATGGCTCGTTTCCTGACTTCCAGTGGGCCTGGAAGGCCCGAAAATCAGCTGACCGGCTCGCAGATCCATGCTGGAGCTGAGCTAGGGCAACACTCGTGTGCCTACAGTTATGGCTCCGCGTGCCACCTGTGGTACGCATGCCATAGGTTCGCCATCATGGTTCTAGAGATATTCTGAAATATATTCTTAAGATTTATATTTATTATTATTACAACAAGATAGGGACAAACAAATCCCATAAGACTGTCCAGACTTGTATTTCAACACCTTGTTTCTGATTATGACAAAACCAGATGATTTCAAGAAGCCCATAATCAGAATATGAAAGAAGCATCCATGTGCCCAAAATAGAAAAAGTATTTTATTTTTAACTCAGAATATTGAATCTTGGAAGTTCTACCAAATATTGGATCAGCTATGATTCAGCAGACACAAAAATTGTAACCCTTTTTTATGTGTGAATCAGGGGAAAGAGCAAGATTAAGAAGTAAGCTCTTTGGCTTCAAATTTATTTATTTATCAGTCAGTCATGTTTATATAATCTGAGTGCCCACTGGACAATAAGAAAGCAATGTAGAAGCTGTTATATTTTGCTGTTAGTGATCCATATTTTTTTCAATGCAGATTGGTAGCCTTATTCCTAATTTTACTTACATTTTAAGTACAGTCACTTGTCCTGGGTAGATAGGTTTCATATTGAAAGGAATGAGTGGGAATGAATTCTGAACTCTGAATTTTGATCTCTCCCTACACATAACCCAGGGAAATGTCCAGTGTGGACTTGTCGTCTCTCACTCTTGGTCACATAAGCTAGAAAATGCTTCTCAAACCCAAAAAGGTTCAGCCACTGCATGATTTTACAGTCCAGCCTGCCAGTTTCTCCTGGAGTTCACCCAAGGGTATTTCTAAAAAGAAGAAAAAAACAATGACAAAACACGGCTTATTGTGGCTGTCTATGCATTGTAAAAGTTCTTCATAAAGAAACCTGAAGTGCAGAAATTGCCTTGCCTATAAATTTCTACTCACAGGGATCTAAAGTACCTATGAAGGTTGCCTCAAAGTCAAAGAGGTAACCAGAAACCTTAATACCAGTCCTCATTATTCCAGCTGAAGTATCTATTCAGCATTTAGTCCAATAGACCCTGGAGGTTGTTTCTTCCTTTGGGGCTAGTTCTCTAATAAGTCTTTTATCAACACAGGTTCAGAACAACTGCTTTGTAGCACATGCTATTTAAATGCCTGATGCTTCACTTCATAATTTTACCCAGATACCTCGGCCCCCACTTCAACCTATGTCAGGAGCAGTCAGGATGTAATTATTTCTTCTTGCTGTACACAGAAGAATGCAAAAGATAACACCCAGTGCTTAAAAAATATTAAATAACTTCCAATCTGAGAAATTAAAACAGAACACTGAAAATACTTCAATCTGGAACAGTCAAGTTTTTAGAATAAGACATCAAAACAGCCTTTTCAATTGATATATAAACAATATGAAAATATTTCTGTGCACAAGATAGTGCACATACAAAATATTTTTCAGTGCCATACTCCTGCTACTATTACTTACTCAGATGCAGATTTTCTTTGAAATAAGAAATAGTCACTATGAGAACTGATCACAGGGCCAGATGAATGCATTCCAGGTTATTGAAGGAAGTTTAAAATACCGGTAGTCCTTGACTTATGACCACAGTTGGGACCAGAATTTTCATTGTTAAGCAAGGCAATTGTAAAGTGAGTTGTGCCTGATTTTGTGACCTTTTTTTTGTCAGACCTATTAAGCAAATCACTGCAGTTGTTACTTGAATCTGGATCTTCCCATATACTTTGCTTGTTTAGAAGCTACTGGGAAAATTGCAAATATTAATCACATGACCCCAGAACACTGTAACTATTATAAATATATGCCATTGCCAAACTCCCAAATTTTGATCATGAGACCCCAAGGATGCTGCAGTGATAGTAAGTGTGAGGACTGGTTGTAAATCACTGCCATTGTAACTTTGTTCACTAAATGAATGGTTATACGTCAAGAACTACCTATATCGTATTATCTTTAGGAAATCCTGGAAAAATAGTAAATAGTCAGACAATGCCTCTGTTTTTAAAATCTAGGGGAAAAAAATCTAGGGAACCACAGATCTCATACTGATACTTTGAGATAGTTTAGAATTTCAGTTCTGCCTTAAACAGAGAGCCAGCTGGATGACTTTGGTCAGTCTTTCTCTCACATCCTTAAGAAGAAAGCAGTGGTAAATTACTTCCAAAAATATCACCAAGAAAACTTCAGGGACTAATCCAGAAGTCAAGAATGTCTTGAAGGTATCCTTCTCCCCATCCCAAAAAAGCCTTGGCAATAATTCTGTTACAGACTAAACATATGCCAGTAGATGTGACTAAACAAAAGAATATTTTATAATATAATTTTAAATTATGGAAATGTCCATTTTATTTTGAATTGATCAAGTTATATCTAGACTTTATGGTTGGATATGGGTACCATAGATAAAAATAATTTAGGTAAATTCAAAATAATTCAGAAAAATGGAATGAAAATTATCAGAGGACTAAAAATCAGGTTCTGTGAAGAGATATTGAAAGTAGTGGGGATTTTAATCATGGGAAGTGAAGAAACGATATTGCCTGGATGAAGCTTAAATCCTCTACTCCAGCTCCCCCAACCTTTTGGGCGCTAGGGACCGATTCCATGGAGGGCACTTTTTCCACAAACTAGGAGGGGATGGTTTCTCATGCTGCCTGGATCCTATGTGTGTACAGATGGGGCATCACTCACTTGCGTGACCCAGTTCCTGGGAGGCCGCAAAATGACCATGCCTAGAGGTTGGGGACCCCTGCTCTACTTCATTGTCCTAGGATGTGGTCTACCAAATAATGCATTTTAAGTTGTAAAAGGTAGATTCTAATTGAATAGTTCAAAATATTTTTTTCTAAAATTAAAACGATGGAAACTGTTACCCCACTACTTTGCCAGATATGTTCAAAGAGAGGCTGGCTAGCCTTACATCAGTAATACTTTAAATAGGGATATTTTAAATTCATCCACTGAACTTGGTACTGGACTTGATTGTGCAAATACTATATTGCATTCTAACTTTTATTATTTGACTTTTCTCGCCGAGTTTGTGTAAGAGCTTTTTAAAGACTTGGGTCCAGACACTTCAATTGCAAATACTATACTGTATTTCTTAAATCTTGCTGCCCTCTTTATGATCCTAAATTTTAATATTATTTCAAAAAAAGAGAAAATGTTCTTTCCCACACTATACATTTTTTAAATATTTGTAATTGCCACGTCCCTGACTCCAGGTGAAATAACCCAGAGGTTTTATATACCTCTCAGAAACCAAAGTGTTAAAATGTAGCTTTTATCTTTTTCTGCATCTATTCCAAGTTTATTAGCATTTGTTCCAGGATTATAATAACCTTTTAAATATATAATTTGTAAGCTAAAATTTTATCTTTCTGTTACAGCTAATCTGGAGAAATTTGAAATTCCCCTCAAAATTCGGTTGTCCCCTGAACCTTGGACCCCTGAAACGGGTTTGGTGACAGATGCCTTCAAACTAAAACGTAAAGAGCTTACTGCACATTATCAAGAAGATATTAATCAAATGTATGGAACAAAAGTAAAATAACTCATCCCTCTCTTTTTCTCTGTTTGTCTTTTTTCCCCCCCTCATTTTATATCACTTTGCTATGGTGAGCTCAGATCAAATAGGAAATACTTGAACTCTAAGTCCTACCACTTGGGACCAACCTTAAAACATCTCTCCTTCCTTTCAGCATATGCTGTTACTTCTGATAATATCACCATCTTTAAACTGGCAGGATTAGTAAAATTCTAAGACAGCAATTTTTTGTCTGTCTTCATTTGTTTCAGTCTCTTGAGCTATCTTGTTAATGTGCGGATTTTCCTATAAGTCCATTTGGACTACCATGATTTTGAAGCCTCAAATTTTTAAACCGGATTTATAGATCCTGTATAATGTTCTGTTTATTTGTAACTTTTTTGAAGTTTGGCTAAATAGAGGAAGAACTTGGCTATAAAACAAATTATTATTCTAAGCCTTTTTTACATGCATATTTAAATATTCAAGAGCTATCAATGTGGAATTATGTACAATGAAATCATTTATAGTTGAAAATCATTGTTAGCCTGAAGATGGAGGTTATTTGTTGCTGTGCAATTATTTTGGATCAAATTATAAAGAGAAATTGTCTGAGATTCTGACTAATAGAGAACAACTGAAATATATGCCTGACAATTTCCTCCTCCTTATATATTTTATTTTTAATCTCAAATAAGGAAAATGGTCATGGCAAATGCTGTATGTATGAGAACACCTGCAAAATAAAGTATATCAATATTTTACTCGTGCAGAATATGCTGTCACATAGAAAATGTTACATCTGTGAATCACCTGCCTAACATAGGTAATTCACTTTTCAAAATGCATTTAGACCATTTAACAAAAAAAATATTGAATTATCGAAACTAGTGAGAACTCAGTTTTAATTGAATTACATTTTGATTGGTAATGTGTTTTACTCAATGGGTCTTTTATTGTATTGATTGTATTGTTTTACAGTTCAGACCTATTCCTTTTACTTGTGTGTATAAATCAACAGTTCAATTAAATAAATTTAAAGTCCATTATGGCCATTTCCTGCATGAGTCACCTAAAATGGATTAGCATTCTTGCATACATTTCAATGGGGAAGAGGGTATGGTGGGGTGGGAAAGTTCCCTTGTATCAGTTTATAATGGATTGTGTACTTGGAGTCTATTTCCACTGAACCATTGTTTGTTTTTATATTCTTTTTGTTTTAACTGTCATGAATGATGATAAAAGTGACATTTTTAATTACCTGGTTATAGGAATCTTGGTTGTATTATTTGGAAAGAATGTTTGTAAACAATTCTTAGTAGTTAACTACGCTTGTGGACATAATTCATGTCAATTTTCTTTGGATTTCTAAACATTGTTTTATGCACTATGGTCCCTTTGAAATAGTACTGTAAAACGTTTGGCTTTTGACCATCTGCTGTTGTTCATATAGAAGTTTTTGCAAAAGCAGAGCAGAGCAGACCTGAGCCCAAACTGGGAAAAACCCAGGTGGACAATGGAAGTGTGTTTTTCTTGTCATTCAAGAAATGGTGATTGTTCTCTTCTGCATGAGTATCTTTATTTCATGATTATTTAAATTCCACATATATAAGATCTAAATATGAATTTTGTTTATCCAATTATATAGGCAACTTTAGAACATGAAACATATGTTATCAAATGTTATTTGCAAATAGCAAAATGCTTTTATTTCCTTTCTGTGATGCAACAAACTAGCACCTTTTGATTTTTAATCTGTATCTGAGTAATGTGGCAATGATTATCAAATTGTTTTGAATACTGTCCAGCCAACATTAAGTACTTTTGAAGCCATTGGCTTCAGTTGACAATTTAGTGCTTGTTGTTACTTCTTTTTCTGTCTGAAATGGTGGATTTCCAACTCTTTAATTTTGCATAGACTGTGCTATTCTATGCTTGCCACAATAGCTTTTATTTGAGAAACAATACAATTTGGTTGCATTCTAATTAGAAAGACAAAAAATGTGTACAGTGGAACATTTTCTTCTAATATGCAGAGATTAGAATAGGAGGTTATTTATAATGGTTAATGCTTTATTTTTTGGAAAAGTAATCAGTACTAAGAGTGATCTGTATTGGGTTCCAGTTCATGAAAATGTTATTCTACTTACCACATGGAATGAAATTGGTCAGTGGAAAAATACAAATTTAAATGTCCAATAATTATATCAACAATGTATATTTTTCTGTTAAAATTCACTTTAAGTATATTTTGTAAAAGAAAAAAGAAAACTAGGTGTGTGTTGTAAAAAAACTAATGGATATTGTCTGGGTTTCACATATTTCTAGTTCTATTGTATAATAACTGGGTGTGACATTTGGATACAAACTAATCATCTGTTTTAATATTTGGATTCTATAGGGGTAATCTCTCACTGATATTTCTAGAATTGTTTAAATTTATTCCTCCATTCAAAGGATTATGTGAGGACCTGAAACACATAATGGGAGAAACTGCACACTGTGCTCTTCCACATGTTTTCAATCCCAGACTTCCTTGTGTTGAGGTTTACAACAAAGGGGGTGTAGGCAATGTATGGGCTACATAGAATGGGGTGCAATATACACCTTTCTCTCCCCCTACAAAACTTTGAGCCATTATTAACTTACAAATAGGTTTACACTTTAAAAATGCTCATGATGTAATTTCTTCTGTTGAAGTTCTTCACATAGAATTACAATAGGAAATATCTCATTATTACTATGTAATGTTTTTATGCCTTTTTTTTTTTGATTCGGGTAATAAGCAGATTTGCTGTATTTATGTTAAACCCTTAGACTTTACAGATGTGTGGGATCATTGGCTTTTTCTCATTGGAAAGAATTGGTTTTCAAAGACTAATTACAGCAATAAAAGTGACTATAGTCTTCTTCCCATTGACTTATTGCTAGGGTATATTTACTTCATGTTTCATCTCCAGAATATGTGGACAAAAATACAATAAGGGGGGGGGCAATCACATGCATGTTTTTTGCCTTGTTGTCTTCCCTTTAAAAACTAGATAAGAACTGAAAGGGTTGTCTCTTCGTCAATAGAATTTCAGTCTCTCTGGATGTCGGTATGCTGCATGAAAGAGTCAAAGCACTACTTCCATCCAATTTTAGTTCATTTCACTTAGATGGAATCCCATGGAAATTCTGTTAAAAATAACTATAGCAGCAGTTATTATATCCTTAGTGTCAGAAAACAGTTTTCAGTGGGTGCAGTTTAAAGATAGGCTACTTCTGTTTACCTCAGGGGAAACTGTCCTTTAGCAGTAAAATATTTTGCTGGATTTGAAAGTTATTTTGCCACAATTGCTAAATGCAGTGTGCAGTTAAAACCTTAATGAAGCCCTATACCTGTGTTATATATTCTCATTTGCTTTAAATAAAGTTAAGAAGGACATACTGAGTTGAAACACAGATGGTTTCGTCCATTAAAGCTTGAGATTTTGTGCAATAACTCAACAAAATTGAAATCCTTTGAAAATAACATAAAAATAAACAAGCTTGTTTTTCTGCTTTTCATTTCCACTTATTTTTATTTTTCAAGTACATTCATTGTTAATGTTCTTTTATATTGTAAAAAATTATTTGCAACAGATATCTTCTAACCAGGTAAAAAGAGGGAAATTTAAGGCTGTACCCATATTACATCAAACTAAAATGGAACTGGATGACCAGTTGTTCTAGCAACTGGTTATTTAATGTAAATTCATGGACTTCGTTATTATTCTGAACTGCCTAAAATGTGTCTATTACTACAGAGTTTTATTGTATGATTATTTATTTTTCATTGGACATTTCATTGGACAAAATAAAATTGAGTTTCACAAGTTTACTTCTTTCTTGTGTCTGAGTTTTCACTTTAGGGGCATTAATTCTAATCCCAACATCCCAGAATGGGGTGAGCAATATGTGGCCTTCCAGATACCTTCAGCTTGCACAAAGAATGAATTTTGTTGTTTTAATGTCCAGTTTATCACAATCATTATATTAGTTCACATTCTCTTTTCCCATGACCCATCTTGCTGGTGCGAGCATTAAAGAAGAAAAAAAGTGGCTTGAAATACTTCTTAGCTCAAACAAATGCCTATTGGTCAGATCAAAAAAATATTTTAAAAAGTAATCTAATTTTTGTAAGTTGAGCATTTTGTTTTAAATTAGCAAGTTGCTGTAAAAAATGATTACTATGAACCAATACCAGATTTAGTATAGTGAGGACTACAGAGAGATAGTCTTTTACAGTATGGTATAATGGAGACAATAAATGAGAAAAGTCTTACTACAGCGGTACCTTGGTACTCTACTGCTTTGAAAATCATTGAATTTGGTACTCAGTGCATTTTGATGCAAAAATTTTGTCCCGGTACTCATTGTTTGCTTGGTACTTGATGCACAAGCTAGAATTTGGTGTCGGCTGCCTTATGACACACTACATTATTCCTTATGGGGAAAATTGTTTGATACTCATTATTTTTGATACTCATTGCACCTCCCAGAATCGATTAACAATGAGTACGGAGGTATCACTGCAGACCAGGTAGAAATCTTATCAGTGACTTAGATAATTAGAGATTTTTTTTTTGCCAGCATGACACTATAAAAATGCTTTCTTTTTTGAATAGGTTAATGATAATTATGGCATTAAGGATTAATTAATAGGTTAATGATAATGACAAATCACAATGGCTGGATTCATACAATATGCTAAACCAAAATTAAGTAAACTGCTTTATTGCTTATACAGTATATGAACTTGCCTTGAAAGCAAGCTAGGTTAAAAAAATGTGAATTCTATAGCTATAGTTATGTATACGAATGGTACAGTATTTTATTTTGTGTCAAGTTACATGGTCAGGTCTATAAAAAACTTTTTTTGCCTTAGTTTTTTCTCTCAAAAAAACTGGCAAGAAAAAGAGAAGATGTGCATTATTTTATATGAACTTTATTTATTTTATTCTGTAAATCTTGATGCTGATGGAGATTGTGCAGAGAGCAAACCCACTCCCTTCTAGCACTGAAGATGTTACCTAGTTGGAAAATGAAATGTCTGCAAGACAAGAAGTTAAGAGAGCACCAATGTTGTTGCCTGTCAGCTGTCAGCAGAGCTAGCAGCAGAGTCAGATGAGGAGGAGGTTGAGGGGGAGCCTGGGCTGGCTTCAGAGCCTTTGAAAGGCTCTGATAAGGAAGCAGAGGCAGAGCCGGGGCCTTCTGTTCTCCCCCAGGTTGAGAGGCAACTGTCTTAGGGGCCTGAGCTGAGTGAGGGGGAGGAACAGATGCGTGTATGTGTAGAGAGGAAAGGAGAGGAGAGCAATGGAAAGCAATAAGCCAGCTCTCGGGGACTTTCATTTGTGACCAATTACTTTTGGTTTTTTTATCCAACATGAACAAAGATTGTTCCTGCCCTGACTTAAATAAAAAAGGGTTTGTGTTACTTGGAGTAAGCAGTTTCTCATTGCTTGTGAAGGCTGGATCAGAACAGCCAAGGGCCCCATAGTTCAAACCTGAGCTATAAATATTCTCTATTGTGCAATTGGCAGCAGCGTTTTTGTATAATGACATTGATTTTCACAAAAAGAGTTTTAGCCCTTCTCAATCTGTCCTCAAACTTGTAATTGGCAACCGTGGTCCAATTTATCAGAGAATAACAAATAAGATCATATCACAGTTTAATATTGAGTGCTATAGTATGTCTTTTGTAAGAGACCTTGCAACACACAAAACTTATTCACACATGCTAGTACCGCATCCTATAAATTTATCAGGAAGCTGCAGCTTTTAAAACAAAATTTATTTCATTACAGGTAACAGCATTTAAATGTAATGGTGGCTAAGAATGTCTTAAACAGCAATTCTGGTTTCTCTGAAAGATTCTACTTCAAGTTTGTTCTAATTCTCAGATCATATCAACTGATTCTAGTGACTGTAGGAATCAAAATATTTTCTACATTTTCCTACATTCCTGCAAGCAATATTAAGAGAACTTGTCCTCTTGCCCTTTTGCCTTAAATAATCATCTATGTGCAAAGTTCCTGACTTAACCTTGACATAATCTGATGTGCTTACTCCCAGAGCATGCCAAGAGGTTAACAATTTAATTATTTTCATCTGTTACTGGCTCTTTTATATTTCTTTTAAAAATTATTTCCACCACAGAAATAGAATTAATATTTTTTGAAATAGTGAATGAGCAAGCATATTTAAGTGCAAAATGCAAAATGCAAAAAAAAAAAAAAAAAAAAAAAAAACCAAACCCCAAACCAAACCCCAACCCTGGTGTTTCTGTTATCTGTACCACTTTATTTCTAGAAGTATAGGATCATTACTATCTGTCCTATGTGTATGGAGAATTATTCACATTCATGTGTATCAGGAATCTTAAGCATGGGATTCAGTAAATTTGGTTCTAAGAGAATTAAAAAAATAACGTACCATATAGAAGATAAAAATCACACTGAAATGTAATCAGATACGTAGACTGGAAGTCTCTTCTTGTTGGGAAGCTGAGGTGGTGCAGTGGTTAAGAGTGCAGTACTCCAGGCTACTTCAGCTGACTGCTGGCTGCAGCTCAGCAATTCAAATCTCACCGGCTCAAGGTTGACTCAACCTTCCATCCTTCTGAGGTGGGTAAAATGAGGACCCAGATTGTTGGGGGCAATATGCTGACTCTGTAAACCCGCTTAGAGAGGGCTGTAAAAGCCCTACGATGTGGTATATAAATCTAAGTGCTATTGCTATTTATATAAAAAAGAAGCATAATTTGTTGTGTCAAATTATACAGAAACTGGGAAATTGGGAAGACTTTTCTCCTGGTCTTCCAGTGAAATGGGTACATGGGAAGCTAAGGAAAGAAAAATATTAATTTAATAATTTCATAAGAGGATTGTTTAATCCAGCATTTAATTCCTATGTGACTCAGTTCAAATCCTGCTTGTAAACGTATCTGATTTGCTTTGTAAAAATAGATAACAATTTTTATCTGATTCCATTTAACTCTGTTTAGGATGTTAAAGTTATGCAAAAGGATATTGTCATTTTCACAAGATAGTCCTCAATTTACAACCATTCATTTAGCAGCCTTTGAAGTTGCAATGGCACTGAAAAAAAAGTGACTTGTAAGTGGTCTCACACTTATGCCCATCACAGCATGCCCACGGTCATATGATCAAAATTGGAGTGCTTGGCAACCAGCAGATATTAATAATGGTTGCAGTGCCCAGGGTCATGTGATTGCCATTTGCAACCTTCCAGACAGGTTCTGAAAAGCAGAGTCAACGGGGAAAGCAGTTTGGTTTAACAGCCAACATGATTCACTTAACTACTGCAGTGATTTGCTTAACAATTGTGGCCAAAAGTCATAAAATTGGGTGTGACTCACTTAACAACTACTTAGGAACAGAATTTCTCGTCCCAGTTGTGGTCGTAAGGTGAAGACTACCTGTATGTCTAATACATTGTCCATATTTATATTATAAAACCTCTGTCAACTATAAAGTGCACCAATTTTTAAATGCATTATTATAACAGGGTCTACGCCACAATGTAATCTACATTCAGCTTGGTGGAGGAGCAGGAAATTTATACCTTTGGGATCCTTGGTGCTTTCTCAGTTTCGGTAATGAAATGTCTAAAAGAAAAACAAGATCAGAGAGCACTAAGGATTTCACAGTTCAACCCTGAGCTACAAATATTTTCTTCTATCAAAACTCATATTTGAAATGCTGTCATTTGTTTAACAGATAAAAAAGTGAAACTGAAAATGTATTTAATACAGTTAAAGTTTGTACTTTAACTTTTGTACTTAATTACAAGCTCCAACTTGCATGCTTATCAGTTGAACTATATGGAAAAACCCCTAGTTTTACCAATGGCACTAGGATTTCCAAGTGTTTTCTGTAATATGTTACTGATAAAATCAGAACGTTCTTCAGTTCTCAGCATCTGGCCAGCTGTTTCTCCAAAGTAAAAGTTAACTGTCATAAGAAAGATTCTTCCCAGTAACTTGTGAAGTTGAGTAAATCAGAAAATATTTTTTAAAATTATAATTAAACCAAAATCAGATCTCCCAGAAAGAAGTGTTTCCTTACAGGAAGTGATCGAATGAAGAAATACTAAAATATTGTGAAAGATTTTATAGAGAAATAAACCATTTTTCTGTCTCCTTGCAGGCAGCTGTTACATGTAGTGATATCCTCATTTTTGAGACATTTCTGGCAAGTATGTATTAAAAAGAGTATTTTGGGAGAAGGGGAGGGAAGAGAGATTAAATTTTCTTCCTCATCTGAAGGCAAGCCATAAGCATAATGTCAACATGATGGAATCTGTAAATTTAATTGGTCTGTCAAGCCTGTCAGAAGCACTGCAGTTAAGGCCATCCTGTGGTAATCCTCTTCTTAGTCAAAGCCATGTTCAGTCAGTTTTTCCTGGAGTAAGATTTTTTTGCCACTTTTATTGGTCTTTTACCCTTCTAAATATACCTGCTTGCAGAAAACATGCAACCTCATTAATATATAATGAAAAATAATAAGTACAGAGATGAAGTTGCCTATAAATCGTTGTGACATTGCATTCTATACCTATGATTATTTTCATTGCAGAATTGAAATCAAACTTGTAAAAACCACATTTTTAAATGAACTCTGCCTTGCAAAGAAGTACAATATGAGAGGTAGATTATAGATTTTAGGGTAAGGCAGAGAATCAGCACTTTGCAAATCATAAGCAAACCCCACTAAACAGCTGCAAAGTACTTCCAGTGTTGTAATCATACATTATTAAGGTGACTAACTATTCCCCCATTACCCCTCAAAAAATCAAATAGAAGTAAAAAAACCTCAGTAAAACCCAATAATTATAAAACTGGTGGCAATCAAAATAGGATGCATTTTGCAAGTAGCAAAACAAAATTCAGACACATTCAAAAAAAATGAAATTACATTGATAGTAACAATCCTAAATAAGAAGGATCTGAGTCCCTTGGAAGTATAGCAAAACAGATTAAATTTCAGAAATTCCATCATATAGGGGCAAAAAAAATGTTCAAATGGGGTAGTCCATAATGTCCCTTTGAGAACAGCTCTTGTGAGGGCATGGCATCTTACGGTTGTTGCTCATCTGAATTAAGGAACCATTATTTGGCTTCGATATTAGGCCACCTTAAGAAAAAAAAAGTGAATGGCTGTCCAAGAATACTTCTTTGGGTAGGGCACTCAACATACACAACCCAAAAACCCCAAACTAAACTATAAAATCCCTCACATATGGCATGGCGTCAGCTATGTTACATCATTTATATCCTGTTTGTTCCAAGGAGGGTAGTTCTCAGCCATCAAATACGGTCTACCCATATCTAAATATTTCCTGTCCTGGATTATTTTATATTTAAAAACCAATTATATTCAGCAGTAAGGACCACACACATTTCTGTACTCCAGCTGTTCATTGTTTATATTGAGCATCTAATTGTATGCCCCTGGAAAATAGCTGACTACAATTTAAAAACTACAAGCAAAACTATTAACATTGCATAGGATTAACAAGAAGCTTTTTAAAAAATATGCAATTCTAAATCATTCAGCTGAAAAACCAAAGAACAAGACCAAAGAATCAAACAAGACAAAACAGCCTGGAGGATGCACATGACTGAATCAGGAGATCATAAATATTATTTTTTAAGGGGGGAAAAGAGGGATGTCCTTTTTGTCTTAAAGATGGGATACATTCATTCTGAAGAACTGCTCTATTAATCCAGATGGATTTGAGAACTTCTTCCTGGTCTACAAACTGTTCTGTTTAGGGAAGATTACATTAGTTAAAGAGAATCTTGGATGAAATGAATTGACTTAATGGAAATAGCATTGGCCACTGTAGTGACTTTTGTTATATTGCTCAAGGGCAGTCTACCATTGATCATGCTATCTTTTAGAACTGCTTGAAAGGATTGGAGTATAAGTACCATTCTGCAGGGGTTCCATGCCTTCTTAAAAGGCAGGTTCCAGCTGTTAATCCCCAAGGCTGAGGATTCAGTGATTGAGCTTTTGGTCCCTCCTGTTCCTCTGTTCTTGCCCCAATGCTGTTAAACATCTTTTGCATTTCTTTGAGCAACTGGTTCTGGCAACAGCAACATTAACACTTTATTTTCAGAATGTAGCCTGTTTGCTGATGAACGACAGCTATTTCAAGATTGTTAACATCTTTACTGCCGGTACGAGTGGAGTATTGATTCCTTATATATTTCCAAGTACCGGTTTTGTTCTATAAAGTCATACACAGCTGGGGTCAGGTATAGTATAGGTGGTACCTGGTTCAATAGTAGTAACTGCAAGAGGGACCTTGGAGCCCTACAGGACAATCACTTAAATATAAGCCAGCAGTGTGCTGCAACTGCCAAAAAAGCCAACACTGTCCTAGGCTTTATTAATAGAAGGATAGAATCAAGATCACATGGTATTAATACTTACCATAATGCCTTGGTAAGACCACACTTGGAATACTGCATCCAGTGTTGGTCACCACGATATAAAAAAGATGCTGAGACTAGAAAGAGTATAGAGAAGAGCAAAAAAATTGATTAGGGGACTGGAGACTAAAATGTGAAGAATGGTTACAGCAATTATGTCTAGTTTAATGAAAAGAACTAGGGGTCACATGACAGCAGTGTTCCAATATCTAAGGGATGCCACATAGAAGAGGGGGTGAACCTTATTCTCCAAGGCACCTGAAGGCAGGTAAAAAAGCAATGGATGGAAACTAATCAAGGACCAACCTACAAATAAGGACAAATTTCCTTACAGTTAGAACAATCAGTGGAATGACTTGCCTCCACAAGTTGTGGGTGCTTCAGCACTGGAGGTTTTTAAAGAAATTGACTATCATTTGTCTGTAATGGACTAGGGTTTCCTACCTGAGCAAGAGGTTGGACTAGAAGATCTCCAAGATCCCTTCCAACTCTGTTATTCTGTTACTTTCAGGGCCATCTTCTAGAGAAGAATAGACACCTCCACTATAATTAACCCACAAAAGGGTTGTATTTTGCATTACTGGGAGGTCTTTCTAAAATGGCATTGTACATTTGTTTACTTATTCCAAAATCAGACAAGCCAGGATCTGGGGGTTCTGCTGCTTATTTTGGTGAATGGGACCCACATTTTCAGCTGCTACAATCTTTTAAAAAAATCTATGTGAATTCTCTTTTAGTCAGCCTGTTTGAAGTCACTAAATTTCTGAAATAGATTAAAGATCAAGGAAATTGAATAAACAGGTTAGAGCTTGAGCAAGATCCAAAGATCCTCCCACCTTCTTCTCGCTAGTTATAAATTAATATTTTACATATTGGCCAGGTTCAACACTGCATTGAGTTAAGGATACAGAACTTTTCTCAGCCTTAGCGTCAGCCTCAGGGCTGTATTTTGGCTTTATGCCAGGGACTCATTCCAAAAAGTGACTTAGTATTAAAATATAGATGTAATTTAATTTAATTTAATTTAAATGCAAGTGTAATTAAAATGAATGTAAATAAATAAATTGCAGTTGACATAATTTAAATTTTTTAAATTATTTTCTCCGTTTTCATCCAATTTGGAACATCTGATTTGATAGAAACTTTATGAGGGATCTATAGAGCTTATTTAAAGCTTTTAAAGTCTGCATGCAGCCCTGGGATCATCTGAGTGTGCAATTCTGTACTAAATCATGGTTTCTTCAACCATAGTCTTTTTGAATAATCTGCAGTGATTGGGTTCACATCTCATGCTGCATCAGAAACCACATTTATAAACCACACAGATACAGATGAAACATATGATGTAACGTAAAGCAGGGACTTTGGATCCCAATTTCTCCCCTCCCCCTTCCCAGTAAGCCCCCCAAGCCAAGTCTGCAACCTCAGAAAAGGACAGAAACTGTAGAGTCTTATCCTTTTCCAAGAATTTTTGAAGCCCAGTAAGGAGAGAACGTCCACCCCACACCATATTTCATAGTTATCTCAGAAGAGCAGACGAGGTCATTCTAACCTTAAACACATACCAGATGTTTTATTTTCACATCCCCCCCCCCCCGCAAATGCCTTGTCGTACAGCAGTTCAAATGGATTCCCACCCGCTGTGGTTTTCCTGCCACTTGCAAATTTCACATGCAATGTTTCCACTGAAACTTTCTGTGAGCATTCACAAGTTTTAATATTTTCTTTTACTTACATAACATTTTGCATTATCTATGTCTGTTTAGCTTAAAGCCCAGTGCTGAATGTATTTTCCATGGACACAATGTTCTCTTTGATGATCCCTGCCCTGCCTTTTACTTAAAGTGTCACTTGTAACCTTGCTCCAACCATGAAATGGCCTCAACGAAGTGAGAAGGAAAAGGTAATACTGGTCAGAGTAGGAACAGTTCTGTGAAGGTGGAAGCAAGTCAGGCCTTTTGTAATCCAAGGCCCCACTATGAATGAATAGTAAGGTGGTATTCATCCGGTTCGGACCAATTCGGGCAAATTGATAATGGAAATTTTAACTGGTTTGGCAAACCAGCAAATACCACCTCTGGCTGGCCCTGCGCCCGCCCACCTGCTTGCCTCGCCCCGCCTGTCCGCTCTACCCACTCTGCCTCCCTCTGCCCCACCTCAGTTCCAGCTGGCAAAGAACCAAGCCGACAGCGGCAGCTAGAGGCTTCTCTCACTGAAAAAGAGGAGCCCCTGAAGCAGGGATGAAATCTAAAATTTGTTACTACCGGTTCTGTGGGCGTGGCTTGGTGGGGGGGTAATGTGACTGGGTGGGCATGGCCAATTTTTGTTTTTACTTTTAAAAGCATTTTTTCTACAACCTTAAGAGGTTGCAGAAAAAAAGGCTTTTAGAAGCCTCTGACGATCAGGCAATCAGCTGGGATCGCCAGAGGCTTTTAAAGGCATTTTTTTTCCTACAACCTCTTTGGCCAAAGGGGTTGCAGAAAAAAATGCTTTGAAAAGCCTCTGACGATCCCAGCTGAGCCGCACAATCATCAGAGCCTTTTTTTTAAAAAAACTTTTAAAAGCATTTTTTTGGCTGAAGAGGTTGTAGAAAAAATGCTTTTAAAAGTAAAAAAAAACAGCCTCTGATGATTGCGCACCTCAGCTGGGCATGTGGGGGGCGCAGGGATTTTTGCTACCAGTTCTCCGAACCATCCACTGCCATCGCTACCGGATCAGGTGATCTGGTCTGAACCGGGAGCATTTCACCCCTGGCCTGAAGGCTTCTTGCACCAAAAACGACAGGCTGAAAAAGAAGCCTAAGTCCCATTGCCACCGCCCTGTTCTTCACGCCGGCCACGCACACGCAATCCATTGCCTGTCTCCCTGTTTCTCCAATTTTTCCTCCCTGTGAAGGAGACTTTTGTTTTTGGACATCATTTTCCAAATGCTTAGGATCTATTTTTGTGGAACTTCAGACTTCATGTTATTACCATACTGTGATAGTTTGCTTCATCTTTCCAATTATGCCTGTTTTCATTACTTTATGGCTTCCCAGGCTAACCATGTTCCCTGGTCTGAAAAATGCTCATAGGAATAATTCTCCTAAGCTTTCTTCCTGTGGGATTGTATAAAAGCATGGGCAGCCCGGGAGATTGCTACCGTTGATGAGACAATTGAGTAAAGGGAGACAGAACATCTGCACCTTTCTGTAGCTTCTTAATTAAGTGAAAATCCCACCCAGCAGAGTTTGACCTATTTATTCTGAAGAAAATGATAAAGAAAAGAGGGCATTAAGACACAGTATTACATAGTACTAGAATGGATTTGATCTTGTGAAGATTGAATTCCCAAGCTGTTCTCAATCAGGGAACATGAATGAAAAGACTGGCCTTTTTGGTTGTGGCCCCCCACATTATGGAACTCTTTACTCGCAGAGGTGGCTTCTCGGCCTTCTAGTAAAGACAGTTAAACAGTTCTGCTCTGTGTACTTTCAGCTTGAACTGTCTGAGGTGTGTGTGTGCTTTTGTCTTAACTATAGTTTTAATCTTTGACTTCTTTCTTAGAATATTGTCTGGATACAATCTATGGATTGAGCAAAGACACAACATCAAGCACAAAATCAAACAACAAAACCTGTAAAAATTAAAATTGCTCCAAACTGAGCCAAATGCTGCCCCTCAGCATAACCCAAATTATTCAGGGATTTCTCTCTTTTGAAAAGGCTATTTGAAGGGTTGTATTCCTGTTTGGAAGACAGAAATGGGAATCTTTTGCCTATGAAGAGCTTTTGGGCTTTCCTCATAGTTGTCTGCCTGTCTCACTCTCAGTATGTCTTTGGTTTTAAAAGTGGAGAAATCCTGACATATATTATTCTCTTGTATTCCCACTGCCGTTTTCGCTGATCATAAACAGATGGCCCCAGAAAAGGCTAACACTGAGTCAGCTGCAAGTACAGAAATGAAAAGCCAGTGGGAAATGAATGGGGACTAACTTCTTAGAATCTACTAAATCCTGAGAGTTGATTCCATTAATCCTCCTTGACTCATGACAAGAGAGAATCCAGCAAATAAACATAGCTGGAAAAGGATGATCTTTTTCAAGGGGTTAATGCTGATGGCTTGTAATGTACTGGTTGATAACTGTTCAGTTTCCTGGCGAAAATGTTTGCTTTAGTTTAGATCCTATAGAAATAATGCATCCTTTGGAAGCATTTTTTACCGGAAATGCTGTAGAATACGATGAAACTTAAAAGAGTTATTTGGTGGGGGGATGGGTGGGAATTTTTCAGCAGTATTATCATAAGATATAAAACTTCTTTAAAATAGTTGTTGTGGTCGTTCAAAGTAGATGATGTGAATCTATGCTATTTGTTTATTTAATTTGTTTATTTATTTATAGTTCATGTTTCTGCCCATGTTCATGTTTTAATTGGTTTGTATTTTTAATTTTGGGCCAAATTTATATATATTTTAATTGCTTTTTAATATTTGTATTCCATGTTTTTTAATTCTGGCTGTACACCGCCCTGAGTCCTCAGGGAGAAGGGCGGTATATAAATTTAAAAATAAATAAATAAATAAATAAATAAATAAATAAATAAATAAATAAATAAATAAATAAATAAATAAATCTCCCTCAACCCTCATATTGAGTTGCAAATATTGGTTTATACAGTAATGCTGTAAGACTTGTTTGCCTTTTTTGTAACATTAGGGAATTGTGGAAAGGATCATTCTTTTTTTTTTTTAGCGAAAGAAATTAAAAGTCAGAAATCATACCGTAGCAGTTTGCACTACAAAATGTCATAGCCCACCGGGAGTGCTAATTGGAAATGCCCATAAAGTCATCAGGATATCATTACATTATGGTGATGGTCCATAAAGTCAGCAGGATGTCAAAGCTTAGTAAATGGAAAGTTTACCAATAAATACATGGAAAGTTTGCCAACAAATAAATTATAAGAAAATCTTTGGAAAAACCTGGGAATATATGCTGACTCAGAATGAAATCTTCCTTTGCAATGTTCTATTCCCACAGTAGGCAATCAAGAGCTTAAAGATTGTCAGTGGAATGGCATGATGTTGGTCATGTTTCTCAGGAACTGGCATTCATATTCTGCCCCTAAAGCAGCATTGGGAGCAGCCACAGAAAGCAACTTTTCTGTGAATTAAACAAATGTGTTTAATTTAGTTTGAAACCTGTTCACTTTGCTGTTGGCCCTTATTCCAAAATATAGAAACTGGAATGAAAGGGTGATAGTATGGCTCCAGAAACAATTTTTCTTCTGTCAAATGCAGACAGTTGGAATGCATGATGAAACATGTGTAGAAATACAGTGGCAAAGATTGTTGAGAAATATCCATTCAGATATTATGGGAACCTTTATAAAAAAAAGTGCAAGCAATTACGCAAACATATGAGCCATGAAGTTTGCTGAATGTCTTTTTTCATTCCATTGCTCCGAGAATATTCCACATTTCCTCTCAGTTATTAGAATAATACCTTTGACTCAAAACAGTCTGATGAGGAGCTTTGTTCGAATGAAATTGTCCACACTTCTTAGCTAGCATGCAATGATAGATCAATCTTTTGTATTATGTTGGAAAACCATGGAACAAACACAGGATGCAAAGCTAACAAAAGAAAGAAAGAAAGAAAGAAAGAAAGGAAGGAAGGAAGGAAGGAAGGAAGGAAGGAAGGAAGGAAGGAAGGAAGGAAGGAAGGAAGGAAAGAAAGAAAGAAAGAAAGAAAGAAAGAAAGAAAGATCCAGAAATTCTAGATGGAATTGTTTTTGTTTGTTTTCTGCCTGTCTTATCACAAAATTTATGAATTTGGGAGTGTGGGGAGCAAAGGAGGAAGCAAGGAGTAGTTCCGGCAAAACTGTAGTCCCATGAATTTTGCTAAAATGTTCCCACTATAGCTAATTGCATTTGTTTTTGTTACAGCTGGATTGCTAGATTGTCTATTGTAGCAATCTCCTTACCACCCTGGAGAAAAGCTTCTGTGTTTATTTGTTTTTCCTTTGTTTATTCAAACGTAGGCACATAGTTGGATGAATTTTGACTTTCCTTACTCCAATAAAGTCCTGTAAAGACAGAAAATGCACTGGGTTACACAAACATTTAGTATTAATATTTAGTTTATTAACCTTCTGCTAATCTTTTATGCAATATTTTGATGTATACTATAAGCATATGTATAAAAAGGCAATTATGATAAAAATTGTCAATATTAACAACATCATTATAATGGTGGGGTTATGTAGAGTAAAAGCAAAGTAAAGACAAAACAATGCTGCATCAGATTTCAGTGCAATGAATCCAATGTCAACAACTTTTGAATTATTGTGCAGAAATGCATGATAGAGGAGATTTAAAAAAAAAACACTTATTCAAGTGTACATCTTGCATTAAAAAGAGTGTGTGCAAAAGTTCTGAAAAAATATTTTTTTGTAAAAACACCATTGTTTAACATTTAAAGAACAGTCAAGAATTTTTTAAATCTTATCCTAGGGGAATTATGATGCTATCATTTAGGAATCGTCATCTGGTAAGAATCTAAAATGTTTTCTCATATACTTTTCTCAAAAAGTGATTCAGCCAAGGCAATATCTATATCATAAATCCAAAATATGGTTGATTTTCAACTATTTTCATATATTGAATCTAGATCATTACTTGTACTATTGGAATGGTTTGTCCGATGTGCAGTTTCGATAACAGAAAACAGACAGGATTATGGCAGAGAGTGAATTCTTACATTTGCTGTATGAAAACACAATGAACAAAAAAGGCTGCCAAACTATATCCATATTTTACTAAATAGTGATATTTGCCTCTCCAGCTAATTCATTCCTTTAAGGCAGTTAACAGTACAAATAATGAAAACCATATAAAGCAAGCCAAGTGAAAAGAAAAACAGAAAAGAATTTACCCTTATCAAAATTCTTATGCAAAAAAGAGAACTTTTCATTTTCATCTAGATCAGGGGTGTCAAACTGGTGGCCCGCAGGTCGGATGTGTCATGCGCAGGCCACGTCCATCCCAGCTCCGCGAATGGAAAAAAGTCATGAAATGTCACGTGGCGGCAACATGACCCCACACATTTTACACCCGTGATCTAGATAGTTTATTGAGTAGCTTCCATACTAGGCATTTAGTCTGGAAATGTCATCATTCATATTTTAAAGTCCTAATGCAGTGTCATTCTGTTTTTAAGGCATTATTTGTGACAATTAAAATAATATATACAAAAATGCATTTGCATAATTAGTCTGTTCAGTGAAAAAATATTATGGAAGCTTTTCAGAACTTTTTTTTTCTTACATTCAATCATGTCCAATTCTTGGAAACTGGCTGGACAAATTCCTGAAGTTTAAAGTCTAGAGAGAAAATGTATTAAAATAACAGTAATATAATCTAAATTATTTCTAAAGACAATTCATTTCTTAGTATTTCAGTCTTTCTGTTTTCTGTTTCTTTTAATGGAAACTATATTTCACAATAATTTTACAATTATCCAATTGGATACAATTATCCTATACTGGATGGACTGAGAAGAAAAAAAAATGCTTATTCTCTAATAGGTATTAAAATATTTCTTCAATATCAGTCATTTGCAGGAATTTGGGAGTTCCTTAGTTTCCATGAGGATTGTACTCTGAGACACCAGAAGCCAGTGAATTGTCCACAATGTGACAATCAGCTCAATCATGATGGAACACAGATGCTTAGGGAGACTGGGGAGACAAGTAATGATAGCAAGGCATTGTGGCACCTTGACCTCTGTGAGGATTGGAAATTCTGAAAGCCAGGATGAGATCACAGATCCTACCAGTGGGAAATCACCTGTCCTTCAATCCCAGAAGTATTGCAAAACTATCTTTGCAATATTTCTTCTGAAATGATTGTTGACTGACTCAATTTTCTGAGTTTGTGCGCATTGCCAGAGCATAGGGCTATTGCACTTAATTCAGATTAATGTAGTGCTTACATGGAAAAGGGTATTTAATCTTGCTGATTAAATCTTTATTTATAATCTTCATTCTAATATTTATTTTAGACACTTAGACTATTTAATCAATTTTCTAAAATTGCTAATCTTTTCTTCTTCCTTCCTTTTGTAAAATATAGTATGTTTAACTTATTCAAATCCTTGACTTCAGAAAGTCTTTTTCAATTGTACTACTTTCTATTTGGTCTTCCTCATTCTTTTGAAATGATTCATGATTCAGTTTCCTTTGGAGGCTTGTTTTTGGTATATTTCTGTTTAAAATGGGATCTGTCTCCTTTTTCCTACATTTTTATCCCAATAAGCAGTTTTCTTCCTGCAGTTCTTAAAAATTAACTGTTATTATATTGTAGCATCAGTAGAGAATTGAAGATAATACAGGCTATTCTGAAGGGGCAGTCTTAATAATAAGTTACTGTGGTCAATATGTCATGTAAATTGAAAAATTTGGTGAATTTTCATTTCCCCATAAAAAGTGAACTTTTGTACAAATACTATTCTATAAGTAGAATGGGCCTTTTAAACTCTTCAGGGAGTTTTCTGCTTGCTCTATTGGCTTCCTTCCCAAAGTATTTCAACTGCTTCTTCAGTTTTTCTTCCTTCTCTTCCTTATTTGATGAGGAAGAACAAAGTGCTGCTGGCTGATCTTCTTTAGACTTTTTTTAAAATAGGGATGAAAAAAATGATTTCTTTTAGAATATTGAGATTTTAAAGTGGGCTTTTAACTAGTTGACAAATGTGTCCATGTCACAAGTCTGCATGCTCAGTTCACAATCATTGACAAACCCATTGAACAATCTACCAAACATCCTTACAGCAAATTGTGTTGTACAAATCCAGAAAGTGAGGTTAGTTTAGGATTCAGTGTGAGGAGGTATATCCAGAAATTTGGATTAATCGAATAAAACCTTATTTAAATATTTAAGACACATAAGAGAGTATTGTTAAATATGGCTATTGTGTAGTAATTATTCCAGGGCAATATAAATTGGATTACTGCCAAGAGCAGCAACCAAAACTGAAGCTATAACCAAAAGTTTCATCACCCACTTTGCCACAAGGGGTAAGGGCAAGGGAATCCAGCAGGTTCTGACAGGTTCTGGAGAACCGGTAGTGGAGATTTTGAGTAGTTCGGAGAACCAGCAAATACCACCTCTGGCTGGCCCCAGGGTGGGATGGGAATGGAGATTTTGGAACATCCTTCCCCCAGGAGTGGGGAGGGAATGAAGATTTTGCAGTATCCTTCCCCTGGAGTAGCATGGGAATGGAGATTTTGCAGTATCCTTCCCCTGCCATGCCCACCAAACCACACCACGCCCACCAAGCCATGCCCACAGAACTGGTAGTAAAAAAATTTGGATTTCACCACTGGGTGAGTGTATGACAGGTTTTAAATTTGTGCTTCCTTTTATTCTAAATTCCATCCAAATAGGGTGTAAATATTTTACAGTTTGTATAAGCAGTCTTCAGTCCAGGATTTTTTTCCCTATCTTATCCTCCCTACCCACCCTCCTACTAGCCAAGAATTCGATTCTTGGTTATTCAGCAATACCAAATTCCATTTCATATTACCTTTCCTTTACAGATATTATCTAAATTAGTCAACCATTAACCATCAGGATTCATACAGTAAATTGTGAAGTTAGGACTTCAAAAAAAAAAAATCAATGTATTTAATAATGGGGACTTTATAATGAAAAACAACCCCACACATATTTCAACAAAGATAAAAGGCATAGTGAATCATATATATTTATTAATGAACCAATAAGTAACAGAAATAAGTTAGGCATTATCTAAATTTTCAGTGGCCCAACTCTGTGAAATTTAAAGTGAAAAATTCTACTTTTTCATTACTTTTTAAAATCACAAATTCCTGAATTTCTCTGAATAAAATAGTTTAATTGACATAGAAATCCTTAAGCAATGTAGTTGCTTTGGAATGTAGGATTGACAGAAAAATTCTTCCATTTAACAATTCATTTTGAGTTGAATGGTATTCCAGGATGATAAAATTTAGAGCATGTGTTCCTAGTTGCTTTATTTAAAAACAAACAAAAAACCACCAAAGACTTAAGTTTTATATCCTTCTTGAGGGTAGCTACTGAAAGTACAAGTGGTTTGAAAACTATTATTTCTTCATTTAACTCCCACCCTTTAATATTGCTGATATGGCACATAGTTAGATAATCAATTGTTAAAGGATGTAGAACATGCTGTGATACCAGGGTTGCATTTTGGAGGAATAGATTTTATACTTGTAGGGATTTTATATGGTTTTAACCACTGACCGCCTGTATGAAGCCAATGGTATATTATAGAAATGCTATTCAGTAAGTAAATAAATAAATAATAAATAAATTTGTGCGTACTTGTTAAAGGCTTTTTACTAATTTGAGGGTAGCAGCTACACTCCTAATAACTGGCCTCAAGTCTGCTTAGAACTGTGTTAAAGTAATCCAGTTCTGTACTCAGACTCCTATTGAACTAAATAGTTATATGTATACATAAAAATTGGGGAGTTTTATGAATAAACCAGCTTTGTGCATATCAAAAGTAATGATCAGAAGTTGAAATATTCATTAGGACCTTACATTTTAATATTTTATGTATCTAAGCCAAAACGTGGCATTTTCCTCACTTTTCCTGAACAAGCTGACTTTCTGCAACATAGCCTTGTCAGGGTTCCAGCTTTGCTTGTGAATGCCAAGTCTGCTCCCTGTTAGGCAGACACTGGACTTTCCTTCCCTTATTTCCTGATAAGCCAGCTTTTCCAGGCAGAGGAGAAAGACTGAAATCTTGGCTTATCTTGAATGTGTAAGAAAATGTAAAAGCTATGCTAGATAACAGCCCTTCCTTCCTAAATTCTTCATTTCAGAAACAAAATGGAATTGTGGGAAGTACATCATCCTTTATAGCATTAAACATCTGAAAAATCAAAATTTTTGGTTCATCTTTTCAATAACTCAGAAATTTACAAACCGTGATCTATTTTCTCCTGTCCACTGCTTCATGTGCTTGCGATACATTTTTCTGTACAAATGTGTGTTGGTTATTGAAAGGATCTGCTGATTATTTGGTTCCCATGATAAGATCATCTGTATTTTGTCTAATAAAAGAAGCTGATGATTATTTTCACAACCACCTTAGGCAATCCCATTTTACAACCACAGTTGGGTGGAATGTAGTCCAGGTTGCAACTCCAAACCATTTTATGCTGCTTTATAATACCCATTATAACTACTTTTACTAGACCAGCAAATCCCATAACATCAAATGTTTCATGGTCGTATTGTAAACTGAAGCATTCTAACTTTAACTCTGCAAGTCTCGGTGGGCCTTTTTGTTTAATCCCAGCCCTTTGTTTAAAGGGATGGATTAAATTTAAGATTTGATAGCTTTAATTTAAATGCAGTCAAACTTTTCTGTAAATTATAAAGGCCATCTGCAAGAGTACTAGGAAGGAAGCAGTGCTTACACATCACCATGAAAGGGGTTTTCTGCTGATGACAATTCACTGCTTTTTGCAGAACTTATTCCCTGTGCATACAAAGCAGTGTTTAGCTCAAGTCACATAATTCATCCATAAAGTGTCTGTGCTTAACCCAAGTTTTGTGTCCAACTTTCTAGCCTTTGTTTAGGAAAGAATGACTCAGCCATCCCACTGTTCTTCATTTTACAGAGGTGTCAGGAATTTAACCAGTTAAAAGTCTGAGGCCATTTCAGTTTGTGGGCTGGCTCTAGCATGAAACTATTATATACTCTGGGTCACGTGGCATAACATTTCATCCAAGCTAGTCTATTAATTCTGGCAGCAGCCAGAGAAAGTTTCAGAGCTTCTGGAATCCGGCAGATGTACTGTTTCTTTAGAGCTTTGGGAAGCACGGCATTATTTGCAGGCTCACGTAAGTTTTTGAACATTTTTTTTTTATTAGTCTAAGGCACTGTTCTAGAGTGGTAAGCTATGCGAAGCTTCACTACACTAACTGGTTTGGTTGAAAACCAACTCTGTCTCTCCTTCTTGAATTTTAGAAGTGCTTTTTCAGTCATTCATTGCCATGTACTCTCTTTGTAAGGAACTCTGATGTAAGGGAATCTTTGGATATAACTGGAAATACTGCTTGAATGGAAATTTTAGTTTGCAAAATTCTGTAGTTTTGAACTAAATGATCCAAAAATCATAATAATTTCCATTAGCACTTAGGCTGTGTAAACCACGTTATCAACTTGACTTAATACATTTCGTGGGGAAGACTGAGTAGGATGGCAAGAAAAAAAAAGGAGAATCAGTGTAGTATAGTTAAAGTTTTGGACTTGAACTGAAGAGAACCAAATTCAAGCCTATTATCTGCTCATTCAGGGGGTAGTGAAATTATTGTTTTGGGAACAAAATTGAACAACATTTTTCCAATCTACTTGTAGGTCTGTCAGCTGTACTGTACATATTTTCAAAAAACTGATTATTTGTATTATAATAAGTTATAGTGGGGCTCATTACCACTTTGATCTCATATTTTACATGTAAATATTCCTGGGTTCAATTTTTGCTGTCTTTAGTTTTAGAAGATCAGGCAGCTGGTGGTAAAGACTTGTGATTTTGAAAGTTGTCCAAGTGGATAACACTAGGCTACATAAAGGAAAAATAAACTTCAGTGATGTACAAAACAGTTTATTATGAAGCTAATTCCCATGAACTCTTATCAAATGTTCTTAGATGATCAAACTGTTTTGTCCTGACTAAACTATTGGTCTATCTCAATTACCCAACCAATAACTATAAATTCACATATGCATTAGGATTAATTTCCTATCATCATTGCTTGATATTCATGCCTTAACCTCTTACTTTCTCCAGGAGCCAGTCTTCTTCCAAAAGCTTTGATGTTTGTAATGGATCATCCTAACACAACACAGTCCCTGCCGGCTGTTGAAAACTCTGGCTCTGTTGTTTCCCTGTCTGAGAAGAATGGAGGTAGTGGCAATGAATACTTTTATATCCTGATTGTCATGACCTTCTATGGAATCTTTTTAATGGGAATCATGCTAGGCTATATGAACTCCAAGAGGAAAGAAAAGAAATCTAACTTGCTGCTACTTTATAAAGATGAGCAGAGGAAATGGGGACAAGTTGTAAAGCCTCTGCCAACAGTCTCGGGACTGAGGTCTGTCCAGTTTCCAATGATGATCAGTATGCTGCAAGACAGCATGGTACCAGCTTTTTCCTGCGCCTTGTGTTCCATGGAGGGAAACAGTGAATCTTCCTTGCCAGATGTTCACCTCACTATTGAAGAAGAAATGCCTGTTGATGAACCAGGAGAATCGACGGAAGCAGCCCTCCTCAAGGACAGTAGTGAAGGCTCTTCAGAAAGCATCCATCAACATTCCTAGCATTACCAGGTTCTGAAGACTCAACATTTTTGAAAAATTATGATCAGTTTTGCTTCTGGCATTGATTCATCCATCATCAGGATGGGTCATTATATTGTTGGAAGATGGAAAGAAAAGTAATAAGCCCAAATATAATATATAACAGAATGGTTTTGTTACTAAAAACAGAGAAGGATTTTTTTTCCTCTGAAGGAAATATCCTGGCTTCCCTTCAGCTTATTTCTGAATGTACAAATGTGAAAGTAGTGGTGATATGTATGTGTCTATTTTATGAATAACCAGTGATTTGATAACTAATGCCATGAATATTTTACCTTATTAAACGTCTCAATGAGACATTCCTAGTCTCAAAATGACTAAACAGCAATAATACAGAGCAAAAACCAATCTTTGCTCATTCGGTGTCTAAGCGGCAGTCCACTTGAATGAATTCCTAACTTTCAGATATGTATAATCGTGTAGAAGAAGTAAGTTTATACAGATATCTGAGCAGCAACTGGGAAGGGGGCATGATAATGAAATGGCATGAAACAACAACACTTGTGACTCCAAGTATATAGCAACAAACAACAATTACCGCTATTGTTACTTGTTTATCCCAAATAGAATGGATGTGGAAGTAAATCCTACATTAATGTAAATTTCTAGATCAGTAAGCATTGTACAAAACTGATAAGTTAGTTCTGTTAACATCCTGTTCATTCTGAACGAGCCATGAATCACAAAAAGATCAGGGGCTATAATGCCCCGTTAAGATATAACTGCACCACAAGCAGGCCCTGTATGACCACTCGGATGGTCTTGGTCTGTAGCTGTCATCATTGCAGCTCTTCATTAATCCATAATGAGTATAAAACATTGATCACAAACATGGTGAGTTTCTGATTCTGGATTTCTGGTTTAAATAATCATTTTAGGAAGTATTCAACCATAGCTCAAGAATTTTTTAATGATCATTTGTTACAGTATTTTACAAACACATTAATTAAAACATCATATGGGTTTTAAAAAGTTTTACATGTAACAGTGATCCCAAGATTCATTACTTCCATCATGCATTGCATTGGACATCAACATTGGGCTTATAAGTATGAGAACAGAAACACTGCCAAAACTCTGAGTTTTCCAAGTTAAATAATGCAGAAAGATATGTATTGCCATGGGATACAGTCTGTGAAAACAGAAAGGGAATAGGCACAAATGAGGTAAAAGTCCTACTTTTCACTTCTATTTTAAGGCATTCGTTCTAATTCTAATTTCAGACAGAGCTAACCAACTTCATTGATCAAAGAATATTGCCATTTTGTCTGTCTGCTATCAACAAGATCATTATGTTATAGGAACCTTGTTTGCTTGTTCGTTCATTGATGAGTGGCTACAAATCTCATTAAATGCAATAGATGTATTGCTATTATCTTTGCTGATCATCTTATAAGAACAATCTTGGGGTTTCTATATTTCAAGAAGGACTGTTTTCAATATTCTTAGATGCCAAACTATGTTTGGCATTTTGCCTGGAATCACTTGAATTCTGAAATTGTACAATTCAAAATAATAAATGAGTTGATATATTTTTTCCATTGCTTTTTCTTCATTGATTATGAAACAAATGTATTGGTGATTCTCTATTCTTTTCAGCTTGACTCAAAAGTCAATTGTGTATATACTTTGATACCACACTGTATATATTTGAACTGTATTTAAATATTTTTTCATTAATCCTCATTTTATTTAAATAAAAATATGATAACGTTTTGTTATTTTTATGGAATGATTATTCAGTGACTAAGGTTTCTGCAACCAAAACTACTTCTTTCTTCTTTTTTACCTTCAGCAAACCATTTCCTGGTAGTTTCCCATACTCCTCACTGGAGTTATGGGATCAGGTTCATTTTAAGTGGCAATATGAGAGCCTTGATAGTACAAGGGTTTAAGGCACCTTGTTATTAAGCTGCTTAAGACCAGCTGCCTGCAATTACTGCAGGGTTCGAATCTCGCCAAGGCTCAAGGTTGACTCAGCCTTCCATCCTTTCTAAGGTAGGTGAAATGAGGACCCAGTTTGTGGGGGCAATAAGCTGACTTTGTATATACAAAAGGATGAAGGCTATTGCTGAGCACATTGTAAGCCGCCCTGAGTCTTCGGAGAAGGGCGGCATATAAATCAAAATTAAAAAAGTTGTGGACCCGGCAGTGTTGGCAAATTATCGTCCCGTCTCCAACCTTCGCTTCATTGCGAAGGTTGTTGAGAGTGTGGTAGCGCGACAGCTCCCCCAGTACCTGGATGAATCGTCGTATCTGGATCCGTTCCAGTCGGGCTTCAGGCCTGGGTACAGCACGGAAACGGCATTGGTCGCGTTGGTTGATGATCTCTGGAGGGCTCGGGACAGGGGTTGTTCCTCTGTCCTGGTCCTATTAGACCTCTCAGCGGCTTTTGATACCATCGACCATGGTATCATGCTGCACCGGCTAGAGGAGTTAGGGGTGGGGGGCACCGTCCTACGGTGGTTCTCCTCCTTTCTCTCTGACCGGTCGCAGTCTGTGTTGACAGGGGGGCAGAGGTCGGCCCCGAGGCCCCTTGTATGTGGGGTGCCACAAGGGTCGGTCCTCTCGCCCCTTCTGTTCAACATTTATGTGAAGCCGCTGGGTGAGATCATCCGTGGTTTCGGGGTGAAGTACCACCAGTACGCTGACGATACTCAGCTGTACATCTCCACCCCGGACCACCCCAATGATGCCCTTGAAGTGATGTCCCGGTGCCTGGAGGCCATGCGGATCTTGATGGGTGGAGAAACAGACTCGGGCTCAACCCATCCAAGACCGAGTGGCTGTGTTTCCGACATCCCGATATAGTCAGTTGGCACCATCACTGACTATTGGGGGCGAGTCATTGCCCCCCACGGAGAGGGCTCGCAACTTGGGTGTCCTCCTGGACTCACGGCTGTCTTTAGAAGAGCATATGACGGCCGTGGCCAGGGGGACTTTTTATCAGGTCCGCCTGATTCGCCAGTTGCGTCCCTTTCTGGATCGGGACTCGTTAAATACGGTCACTCATGCTCTTGTCACTTCCCGCTTGGACTACTGCAATGCTCTCTACATGGGGCTCCCCTTGAGGAGCACCCGGAGGCTCCAGCTGGTCCAGAATGCGGCCGCGCGGGTGGTTATGGGAGCGACGTGGCGCTCCCATGTGACCCCCCTCCTGCGCGAGCTGCACTGGCTCCCGGTGGTCTTCCGGGTGCGCTTCAAGGTTTTGGTTACCACCTTTAGAGCGCTCCATGGCATCGGACCGGGGTATCTACGAGACCGCCTTCTGCTACCAATAGCCTCTCACCGACCAGTACGCTCCCATAGAGAGGGGCTCCTCAGGGTGCCATCGGCCAAACAGTGTCGACTGGCGGCCCCCAGGGGGAGAGCCTTCTCTGTGGGGGCACCTACCATCTGGAACGAGCTCGCCCCAGAGATACAGAAGATCCCGGACCTGCGCACGTTTCGCCGTGCTCTCAAAACTTTTCTATTTCAGCAAGCTGGCCTGGCCTAACTCCCCTCTTTTAAATTCTTAAATTTTAAATTTTTTAATTCGTGATTTTATAAATTGGGTGTTTTAATCTGTGTTTTGGCCGAAATATTTAATAATTTTAAGGGATTTTTAATATTTGTATTGTCTGTATTTTATCTTGGCTGTTCACTGCCCTGAGTCCTTCGGGAGTAGGGCGGTATAGAAATTTGATTAATAAATAAATAAATAAATAATAAATAAATAAATAAAAAATATCAGCTGTGATTCTTCTAACACATGTAATTCATCCAGGAACATTTCAGACTACTTTGTTCCTTAGTCTATGACAAAAATGCTGTTCAAAACAGAGTTTGTGTGTCTAAACCATTTGTTGTTTATTTGTTTGCTTTGGCCATTGTGATCAGCAGTAAATGATAAGCCTACCATATTAGGTTGCAGAAAGCCAAATAAACACTAAGTGACAACAGAGAATACAGATGACTTTAATCCTTTGCTGTCATCTCAAGGTCATTTAGATTTTTGCAGTCCTATTATGCTATAAATGTGAAGTGTTTCAATGTATTTTGTTAGTTTTTCATGAGCAGGGCCGGATTTAGATTGAAAGAAGCCCTAGGCTATTCCACTTATGAGGCCCTTTCACCAGTGGTGGGATTCAATTTTTTAACAACAGGTTCTGTGGGCGTGGCTTAGTTGGGGGTGTGGCTTGGCAATCATGTGACTGGGTGGGCGTGGCTAGCTGGTCACGTGACTGTGTAGGCGTGGGTAGCTCGTCATGTGACCGGGTGGGCGTGGCTATGTGCATAGACTTTTTTCAGAGGGCTGAAAAAAGTCATTTCTGACTGGGCCTCGCACTTTTGACCGGTCCTCACACTTATGACCATCCTCACATTTATGCTTGTGCAGCTTTCTTAACAACCATGTCACTCATTTCACAACTGCTTTTCTTCACCATGGTGACAAGATAGGGCAAAAACGTAAAATGTGAGGACAGTCGTAAGTTCGAGGACTGGTCAAAAGTGCAAGGACCAGTCAGAAATAACTTTTTCAGCCCTCTGAGTAGTCCATATGCATAAAAGGATACAGCAATAGAGAGGGATGAAGGAAGGGAAGGGAAATTAGAGTAGGAGAGAGAGGGAGGAAGAGAGGAGGAGAAGGAGAAAAGAAGAGGAAGTAGGGAAGAGAAGAAGAGGGGGAGGAAGAGAAAGTAAGAAGGAAAGAAAAGAGAGGTGGTAGGTTTGAGGAGAAAGATTGCTGTACAATAAAAAAGATGAAAGGGAAGAAAGCCAACCCCAAACAAATATAAAGATATTAAGATAAAGAATGAATTGTTAAACTTTAAAGAATAAAAGAGAACAAATATGAATAAATAACAATAATTAGAAACACACATACAAACATACAATGTATTTTCTTTGAACAGAGTATTTGGCCGGTTCACAAATTTAAACAGTGTTTAGTCATTTCAATTAAATTTACAATTTCTATATTTCCTTTTTGCCATATTTATTCCTCATCTATTTTTGTAAAAAACCAATATTACCCTTCATCCTCATCTCTAATCTTAATCAAATTCAATTTTTCCCTTCTATTCTATATTATACCCCTTCCCATTGTCATCTATTTTTATATCCATCCTCACATTGGTTAATTATGTAATATTAGTTGTTTAATATAAATTCAACATTTTAATATAAATCAATTAGTTATATAACTACCTTTTTTGTATATTAATCAATATGAACATGAATATTCCAATTATTTCCATGCAATCCAATTTCTTACAAATCAATTAATTATATTTACCAATAATAATAAACCAAATAATTTCCCCCATATATTCCTCCAAACCACAACTTAACCATTTCTGCTTTCAACACAATATACAATTAATAGTATCTCAATTATTACAATTCCCTAGTTAAATAGAGCTTTTTTTCTTTTGTGTTTTAAAATCTCCTCTTTTTCCCTAAATTTCCCGTTGTTTGCACCTACCTTTTTTGGTGAGGAAAAAGAAATCTGCCTGCCTAATTTTCCAACGTGCAAAGCCAACAGCCTGCTTTACTTTCTCTTTCGTTTTTCAGTATAGCTAGGGGGGGAAAAATCAGCACTCTTTGCAAGCAAGGAGCAGATCCGTGAGCAAAACAGCTGAGAGCAAATCAGCTGGGGGTCGGGAGCCGATCTAAGCAAGGGCTAATTAGCCTATGCTGAAGCTCCGGGGGCCAATAAAATTACAAAAAAAACACCGAACCCTTTGTTAAATTGCTGGCTCCCCCGCCCCTCGCCCACCACTATTTATTGGCAATAAATAGTGGTGCGGAGGGGCGGGGCAAGCCAGCAATTTAACAAAGGGTTCGGCTGCACCACTGGCTCTAGGGCGGCCCTTTGAAGCCCCGCGGCAAGAATTTAAACAAGTTTTTTTTCCTCTAGCCATCGGAGGCAGCAATAGATGGGGAGTGGGTGGGGTAAGCGAACGGCAGGCGATCCAAAAGAGCAGAGAGGGAGGGTGAGTGAAGGCGTGGAAGCTGCTTTCTCCATCCTGCCCACGTGGATCCCAGGCAGCGGAACTCAGGCTAGGGAAGGGGTGGGCAATTGTGGCTCTTTTACAACCTGTGGCCTTCAACTCCCAGAATTCCTCAGACAGCCAAGCTGTCTCAGGAATTCTGAAAGTTGAAGTCCACAGGTTGTAAAAGAGCCACAATTGCCCACCCCTGGCTACGGTAGGCTGGCGCCGCGCGGGTGGGAGGCGAGGGGCGGGTGAGCCAGCAATTTAACAAAGGGCTCGGCCGAACCCCCTAGAACCCCCAGAATCCCACCACTGTGTAGGCCCCTCTTGATCTTGAGGCCCTAGGCTGAAGCCTAGTTAGCCTATAGGAAAATCCGGCCCTGTTCATGAGCATTGCCATAATTCCCAATGGCCTTTTCTGCAATTCTCTAGAACAATAGATTTGGATTTTTTTTAAAAAAAAATTAAGAATCAGTTCTATGGGAGTAACCCTATGTCCTAATAATTAGAATCTGAGTTGCAATTACCTTTCCGTGCTTTTCTTGTAAATCAACCTGTTATTAAAGACAATATAACAGGCTGATTTTGGGCCTTGTGATCAAGTGGTAAATCCTTAAAATAAACAAGGATTCTTGCATATGAAGGAGGAGAAACAAGAATCAACTCATTGCTCACTTGTAGAGGGCATGATATAGTATGTAAATCAGGTTTCCCTGCCTGGAGCTCTCTCTGTGTTTTGGATTATAACTCTGCTTAAATCTATGTAGGATGGATACTTCCAGTGCACACATTTGAAGGGCTAGACTGGGATAAGATGCTTTAGGCAGAAAAAAACTTAAATAGAAAACATGTGACTTTTGGTAAAGACTGAGTCAGTGCACTTGCTAAAATACCTTTGATTCAGTTTTTTGGTTGTGGCAAAGACTTGATGGGAAAGCCTGCAGTTAGAAGGCAATAGTACAATTTGGATAGAAAGTTCTCCACCTCTACCTAGAGGGCAGGACCTTAGAAAACTTCCACGGAAAGACTCTACCAGTTTGAAAGTAGTTTTGAACCTCTGTGATCCCTTAGTGCCAGCAGCTTTCAAAAACCAAGCCAACTGGCGGCCATAAATTTGAAACTGCAATAAAGTCCTCTGTCTGTCTCTGAAATACTATCTCTGGGGAATTCATGGGGAATGTGTCTCTCACTTGCAACCCTCCCTCCCTCCCCCCCTCCTTCTTCTGGTTTTCAGGCCTCTCAGGGGAAAGTTAGTTTGACCCGTTTGCAGTTTCCTCTCATAGAAATCCCTGGGATCTTTTTCCGCAAATGGCCAGACAATGCACATTGTATGAAACAAGTGAATGGATATGGGTAAGACAAAAGGCATTTACCCCAGCCACTTTTTCACAGGGAGAGGTCAGTGAGAAGATTACTGTCTTGCAGCAGCTAAGGTCTCAACAGCGATTTTTGCTCTTTGTTCTCAGTGCTGTGAGGTTAGCAGAAGAGAAAACACTCAGGAATCCTCTTCAAACCACTTTTGAAGCCCCGCAGACAGGATGCAATAATGGTGAGGTAATGCTCTTACTTTTGAAATGGAGGCAAGAATGGCTCAGATAACCTTGAAAGGCCAAGCTGGTGTGAGACTGCAGCCTGACAAGGCCAGCCCTTTCTCAGAGCAAACTATAACAGCCGGTGAGTCTGGTGTGCTTATTAAAAGTCTTTTGCTCAAAGATGACAAGCAGGCAGTCGGCAGCCAGGCATCTGCAGACTTTCAGGATGACATGACTAGTTAACCCCCAATTTGGAAATCTTCCAGCAGTGGGGGAAGGTGGCGATAATGCTGACACTGAAAACCTGGACAAGGAGAGGCAGAAAGTGGGATGAGGGGAATCAGCAGGAAAAAATGTGACGTGCCACTATGTTGCCTAAAGAGCAGTGATTTCTGACAGTTTCTGTTCTTCATGAATAGGAATGGACAGTCCATAGAGTGAATAATTTTAACATAATTAAGGGATAGAAAAATAGTTATGAGACTTCAGCATTCTTGGACTCATATTAGTTTCTTAGGATAATTGCATTTAATACAAAGCACACATTGCTTTATCCAACTATGAGTAGCTGGTGAAGAAAATATGATTATACCAACAAAGATCGTTAATTAGGCTCCTCTGGTTACACCAGTGTTTGGTCCTTTGCTTGCTACATCTTAAAATTTTGTTTATAATGAGTTTATACTTTAGATGAAATGATAATCTAAAATTATTTTAGTTTTTAATTGTAGGTATATTTTATGCATACAAAATCACACAGAGAATATGCAAACATAAAAACTAATGGAGAAACATCTCTTACAAAACAATCATAACAAGATGAGCAGCCACTGTAAGTTAAAATCCACTGTTTGGTAGCAAAGAGATGCCTTCGTTCATTTTCCCAGGAAGCCAATTTGCATATTTAACTTTGTTTAAAATAATGCTCCATGGTTGCTATAGGAAACATAGGCAGCAGTGTTCATAGTCTCATACTCTCTTCCTGCAAGACACGTCAACAGCATTTTTCAAGCTATTCATGAATGCCTGTTGTTGAAGATGCACTAGAAATAAATAAAATGCCATAGGTTATACCTCAAGAGAAAGGGGAAGGAGAATACAGTTAACCATGTAGTAGTTTAATAGCACAGATTCTCAGAGTTTTCTTCATGCTTCACTAATTTATAAATGACAGAACAGACTTAAAAGACTCCAAATTTACATAAACTAATATAAGTTAATGGTATAAGGTTCACCTTACATTTAATGTTGCCAGGTGTCCACTATTTGAGCGGACAGTCTGCTTTTTTCACATGTTCACTATTTTTTTTCACAAAATAGTGGACATTTTTTTTATTCAAAAGCTTTATGATGAAATTAAAACGTAATTTAATATTTTACATATTATTATAATATATTTGATGTTTTGAATTTTAAGTAAAGTTTTGAAGTGATTATTTTAAAATGTTTGTAAGAAAATATATAATTTAATTGTAATTTTTTTTTTAATTTTTTTACTACTTAACCCCCCCCCCCCGCTCGTCTGCTATTTTTTGGCAAGCCTACTTACATTTAATTAAAATTATATGACAATTCTGCTTTTGCTCTTTAGATAGGTATGGAAAAATGTCATTTGCTATGGGGCTGATAGTTGCTTAAATGACCCTAGAACAGGGGTGGCAAATGTGGCCCTTTTACAACCTGTGGACTTCAACTCCCAGAATTCCTGAGACAGCTGTCTCAGGAATTCTGGGAGTTGGAAGTCCACAGGTTGTAAAAGGGCCAAATTTGCCCACCCCTGCCCTAGAAGAAGCCCCCACTCCAAGAAAGTCTTAGGCTGGTCACCCAGATGCTTCAACTGTGATATTTTAAAGTAAGAAGTAGCATTTTCTTTGAGTGCAGAACTACCCTAAGGCAGAAATAGGCAACAGACAACGTGTGGGCTGCATAAATTTCCAGGCTTGTCACCACTATTCATCCACAAAATAAACAAATTTTATTGACAAAACATCAGCCTGTTTCTGATTTTTATGAGTGGAAAACAAAATCTAGGATATTTTCGGTTGGGGCAACATCTTAATCTATACCTTAAAACATACTAAAAATATAGAAGTGTTCTTATTGTGATGCCACAAGACCTCAGCACAGCCTCCTGAGATCCTCCATAAATTTAAGAGGCTGAGCTGTGGCCTTACTCCTCATATATTGCCTGCTTCCTGCTTTAAAGCAAAAGTGGGCAATTTTTTTCTTGCATACAATTTGCTATTTCCATTACCAACACAACTATCTTTGTTCTGGCTTGCAGTCAGATGCCAATATTCTTCTTATTCATGTCAGAATGAAAGTCTTCTCTCCACCTCTCAAAATCATTAGCCAGTGAAGTTCTGCTATCCACAGAATTTATGTAACTTTGGGATTATTCTCATATAGAGCAACATCACATTGTCATGGTGGCATCACGTGATGTATCAGGACTTCCCCCCCCCCCTTGCTAAACTGGGCATGGGCGTGGCCAGTGCATGATGCATCTGGTCCATGGGCTGGGAGTTTGACAGCCCTGTCAGAGAGTCAAACCTAAAAGTTTAGTCATCTGTAACAACTTGCCTTTAACTTTCACCTGCTACCTCTCCAATCCTGGCTTGAGGAAAAAAGTAGAGAGAGTGCGAGAGTCTCTCCCAGGGGTACTATTCAGCAGGTTCTGGAGAACTGGTAGTGGAAATTTTGAGTAGTTTGGAGAACCGGCAAATACTTCCTCTGGCTGGCCCCAGAGTGGGGTGGGAATAGAGACTTTGCAATATCCTTCCCCCAGGAGTGGGGAGGGAATGGGGATTTTGCAGTATCCTCCCTGGAGTGGTGTGGGAATGGAGGTTTTACAGTATCCTTTCCTTGCCATGCCCACCAAGCCACACCACACCACACCCACCAAGCCACGCCCGCAGAACTGGTAATAAAAAAAATTGAATTCCACCACTGGTCTCTCCTCACTAGATTTCTGCTTCATTGTCTGGTCCACAGCCCCAAATCAGCCCAAACAGCTAATAGAACCTATATAAATCATCTCTCTCTTTTTCTTTCCCATCTCATGTCTGTTCATTATGCTTTAGTGCTCCTGTTATGCCCGTCTAGTGTTGTTGGGTTGTTAAAGAACACAGATATAATGTTATTCATGAAGCCTGCTAAACTTGTGTTTTTGAAATAAACACATTATCCTACTGCTTAAAATAAAAAGCCCAGGAGAGAAGGACATGCTCACTCAAAGCCACAGTGCCTCATTCTTACCCAAAAGCAGCATGGAAAATGACATTGAAATATATTAGAATGCAGACCTAGTAAAACTGGTTGCTTAAGGGGGACTTTAGCACTATAACACCCAGAATAGCTAAAGATAGCCTTAAACTGTCTCAATTTTTCTGGAGAGAAAGAAGTTCCCTGAGGATGTGCTCCAGCATGAATCCAAAAGCTTGGAAGACTAAAACTCTGGTCCCAGTGACTGACTCAGTTTGGATCCTGTCTCAGGTATAGGTTGATGAAGATGAAGACAACCTCATAGGAATACAGAAGAAAAGAAGTTGGCAGAGCATGTTTGTGTAGTGGTTAGGTGCAAATGAAAAAAAGCTGGTAATCACCTTGTACTGTATTTAAGTGTAAGAATTTGATAGATTATCCAAAAATTGCAATGGTATTTTTCCTCCCAGAGGAAAGAAAACAACAAAACATGTAAAAGCCATTTCTGTGTCATCTGTTTGAACAACAATGGTAAAAAGAATTTAAAGGTAGTATTAAACAGATCACTTTTTCTGTTGAAGAAGTTTTCTCTTAACTTTGATGTTTGGGGATTAGAAAATTAACCACATACTGCAACAATGAAAATAATAAGAAACTAATGGTGCAATTCA
This sequence comes from Pantherophis guttatus, assembly GCF_059756535.1. Lineage (NCBI taxonomy): Eukaryota > Metazoa > Chordata > Lepidosauria > Squamata > Colubridae > Pantherophis > Pantherophis guttatus. The sequence goes on along the minus strand of NC_142068.1, from coordinate 33,709,669 downwards.
GTTAATGTCGTTCAGCAATTCCTGAAAAGAAATTTAATAAAGGATATTAGCCAAAATTTATATATTATACTGATAAATCCACAATATTTTTCAAGACGAAAAAAGAACAGAATGAAAACGTGCTTCTATAACATATATCTTATTTGACTGGAAACAGGAAGAGGAGGAGGAAATGGCAGAATAGATTGGCATAAATGTTTGCATCTGTCCAGAATAAAAATAAAAACAAAACACACGGTTGAATATTTAATTGGCAATGATGAGAAGCAAAGCTATTTCCTGGATGCTAAAGTAATTTCTTCAAATATAATAGGAATTGTGAGAGTAATAACAGACTTAGACTGAGCTTTCATCTGTTCTCAATAGTGAGGTAAATTTAAGTTTTGGAGTGCTGCCACATCAGACTATATATAATAACATGGAAAAGATGTTTGGATCTGATGAAATACTTGCATTCAAATCCAGAGTTCTTTTCCCATAGTAGCCAACCCAAATGTCTCTTTCAAATCTGCAAGCTTCTGATAAATAGAATGTATACATTAAAGTGTTTCTCTATTTGAAAAAAAAGAAAAAGGAAGCTATGTACTGAAAATTAAATAAGGAAGAAAATCAGGCTAGAATACTATTGCCAAGAAGAACCTCAAATCATGAGAAATACCCGCACCCATCCACAGTCTGACATGATACAATCCAAAGTGGTTCAGACACAATTATGTGTTGAATTGATTTCCCCAGCAATGATATGATATTATTGCTAGGGGCCTGTTAGTATACTAGATTCGGGCTCCTCTTGTAGTTCTGATGTTTCCATCAAATTAGGAATTATTTTGGTAAGCAAGAAATATTGGTGCAGAAATAGCACCAATTGTGTTGTGTTGTGATTGTGTTGAGTCTTCCATGTAACCATGAGGTAGGAAGACTTTTGGTTAAGCTTACTTCTAAGTTCTTGGCTTCCCCAAATGGTTAGACATAAAGACTGACCTGAATATAAGAATATAAGCAGCTTGGAGCATGCCACTATAATTTCTGTGTCAGTTCTGATTGGCTGTGGCTTCTTGGTCAATAATACACTACAGATCTGCAAACAAATACATCAGTCAAGTTAATCAGTCAAGTTCCCCTTCATTGTAACTATGAAATCAGAAAACTTGGACAGCAGATAATGTAACCATTGGAAATGCCCAAAACACATGGATCATTGTAAACATATTGCTACTACTTCTACCACTACTTCTACATTTTAACATTAAACTAATTTAAATGCACAATATACTGTACAATTATATCTATTTTAAAGGTTATAAATAATTGTGGTTTTCCACCCAAAATGAAGTCAGAGAAAAGGAACATTTACTCTTGTCCCTATAATATTTTCTTGGTCATTGTGGGAAAATATACACATTTTTGAAAAGGGATTTCATTTGTGTGTTTAAGTCAGAGTTCATTCCTGGAAACCAATGGGACAACTCCTTGCAGTTTTCTTGGCAATGTTTTTAGTAATGATAGTCATTGTCTACTTCCTAGGGCTGAGAGACAGTGACTGGGCTTCATATGCAGAACTGGAGCTCATGGTCTGTCAGTTTCTATCCTGATGTTTTAACTATTACACCAAGACGGCTGTCTTTTGAATAGGAATGAACCTGAAGAAACATAAATCAGTCTGCTCTTATTTTGCATTGGTTGTAATGGGTAGAATGCAGTAGTGGGTTTCAATTTCGGCCGCTACCAGTTCGCTTGTGGGCGCTCATGCGCTCGCATGTGTGACACTTCTGCACAAAGACATCTGGCTGGGTGGGCGAAGCCTCCCGCCACTGCTGCTACCAGTTCGCCCGATCCGGGGCGAACTGGTAGCAACCCACCACTGGTAGAATGAACAAACTGCCCCTTTTTATTTTCAGAACATATTGGAAAAGTTATAAACAAGCTCCTCCTCTAAACCATGTCCTATGCACTCTTTCTTCTCCAATCTGTTGTCTCCATATTGTATGTACTGGAACATCAATTGGGAATTGCTGTCCCCACACATCTGGGAGATACTCAGTTGGAAAAAACCACTGTATTTTACTGGAATTTGTGGAATTCCATGCTGCTGCACACATTTGAATTTTCACAAATTGTACACCCCTCAGATGCTATACTATTCAGACAGAATAGTTTCTTAGACAGAATTAATCCTAGAATGATTTACAAAAGTATGTAGAAATCCACAGGGACCTCACATTTGTCTTAGTTTTGAAATGCAATAAAATATAATGTTCTATTAATTGAGCTTAATATAGTAATAACTCACTTGTCCCACTGATTTCAGAGGATCTTCCCTCAATATAACATTTTGGTCTAAGTCGAGGTGAAATGCTACCAGTTCGGGCAAACTGCCCAAACTGGTAGTAAAAAATGCTACTGGTTCACTGAACCGATAGTAAAAAAAATATTAAAAAAAAGTCCCGATGATCAGATGAGTGACGCACGATCATCTGGACTTTTTTTTTTTTACTTTTTACGCAGCACGCATGTGTGGGCAGCGAACCGGTAGCAAACTGGTTCAGATTTCACCACTGGTCTAACTCAATAGCACTCGTCTGCTTCAAAGCCTCCTAAATGCACTTATTGACAAAGAAAGATAATCAACTGGCTCTGATAATTGAAAATAATTTTTATAAATCATTATTTCAGACAATAGTTTAGAACTTTAGCCGAAGCATGCTATATTTGTGGTTACAACATAAACTGTACTTATTACCACATGGCAAATGCATAGTAATTCAAAACTGTGCATAGCAAGAAACCATTACAAAGTCTGTCAATAAATGGCTAGTGGTGTGTACCAACAGATAATCCAACTTGAGTAGTTATGAATTTGAGTCTTCAGCATAAATAAGGAAGCTCAGAAATGGGTATATTCACTTTCATGATAAAATAGATCCAAACAGTTTGGTAAATTATTCTTAGAAACTATGTTAAAGGAAGAAAAAATGTGCATCTGCTTAGAGAACCATCTTCCTTTTAATTCTCTATAAGAAGGATTGATAAATCTGTTAGTAGCATTTCTCTTACCAACTGTAGCAGCAAAAACTCTAAAGCTTTTGTTAGTCTTAGTATGGAGAAGGTCTGTTACATCTGACTGTCTTGTAGTTATTACAGATAATGAGTGGAATGAAGTAAAAAGCCAATTTCACTGCTATAAAATTGGTAAGATAACCAGAAATTCAAGCCAAGACTTATAAGAGTTAAGCTGCCAAAGTTTCTGCCTGGATGGGTAAATCTTAATTTTTCTCCCACATTAAGCAAACAATATTTTTATGGATAATGTTTAGGTTGCAATAATTTTTAATTAAATGAACCAAATCATACACTTTCCCATTATAATTTTTATAACAGTATGAAATCTACTAGAGATACATTTTTCCCTCTCTACATGAATTTAATAGCCATAATAATATTACTGCAACAGATCTACAAAATTATGCAAAAGTAGATTGAAAGTAGCCTTTTTCCTTTCTCAATAGTTGTTACTGCTATCCAATATGAAAAAGATTTCTTGGTAACTGAAATAACTGATTTTATCTTCCTAATGCCAGTTTCTCACAGTAAGTTCCCCCCAGGATTTCTCTCATGCCTGAACCCCACGCCTACTCAAGCCTCAAGAACTATAAACTAATTAAATCAGAATTTTTCAGGCTGGGAAAGAAGAAACACAACATGTGATGTGTTTTTTAAAAAAACATTCAGTTAATATATAGATATTTGGGCTAATATGGGAATCATGCCAAATAGATCACCAAATTTGGTCTATATGGTAAGGAATGGCGAAATTCTAATTGTGTTGGATCTCTGGGTTACATACATTCAGGATTCATAGGGGAAAGGTTCAAATCTCAAATCTGCAGAATCTCAATCTCAGATCTGCAGATTCTTGGGGAAATGTTTTGTCACCGAAGACACATGTAATAACTATTCTGTTTTTAAAACTCAGGCATTGCTTCTGCCAAAGAACCTAGAACCCTGCAATATACGCTGTTTCTTTTCACTTAATAACAGTGGCTATCATCTTTTTTCATTCGGTATGCAATTAACTGACAATCAATGAAGTGAGTTGGAAGCAAAGTCAGAAAAGATCTTGGATTGGTTGTGCACAAAATAGTTTTAAACACAATAGCTTCATTCTATAGGTCAATATTTATTTGTAGCTGAATGTATTTTGTGTCGCAGCGTTTGACAAGATATCACACCCATGTATATAATAATTAATGGATATTGAAAGGCTAAATACATTGAAAACTTACTGTCTTCTTTGCTTTGTCTGGAAAATTTACACATTATTTCCATGTACTTTATCAAGAATATTAATTATTTGTGAAAGATCATTTAGAACTTAGATTGTCATCAAGACTCTCATTAAACAAATACGTAAAAGTATTCTGGAAACAAAACATGGCCTTTCTGTGTTTTAGAAAAGAATGTCAAGTTGCATCTTGAATAAACAGGCCTGCCTTATTCCTATTAAAAAGGCACAATTGCATCTACAGGATAATGTCAGGAATCACTAAAGATGAACTGGAAATATAGTAGATAGATTTTCATCTGATGTAAATTCCTTCTGCTTGCTTACTCTTGGACTATTTCACGTGAGCTCCTGCATGTGGTTTGTACGTCACTGGAGAGATACTGGCAGCAGTTGGGAACATTTTTTTTAAAGAAGCTCTTAAGATCAAATGTGAAATGCAGCTTAGGGAATGATTAATTAACACAAATACACAATATGGGTCACGATTACAAAAATCTACTCCATCTGTGGATCCTTGCATGCGTACATGCTTCTTTCTGGAAAATAAACCAGTCTGGCTTCTTTCGAGGAGGAAAATGATTTTTGAATCCTACACACTTTCTTTTTAAGAAACAGGGTAGAGGAGTTAGCTTAGAAAGAACAGCTAATGTTAAAACTATGAAGGGTTGTGCTATTTTGTTTCTAGGAGTTTACCAACCACGAGAAGAAAAAAATAGAGCCCACGTAACCTGACTGGAATCCATTTCTTCCCACTCTATAAAAAGCAAAGATCGTAGCCATTTTGTTAGTATATTTCATTTACATGAACACTGTAAGCTCAGGTCACCAACAAATACCTGGGCAATGTTGGTAAATTATAAATGGGATGAGGGGTTTCATTCTGTCTTTGACCTCCTCTTTCTCTAGAGACTTTTCTCCAGCCCAAAGACTTTTCATCCAGTTCTTGGCAGCTGGTGAGAGGAAAAGCATTTGAGAAAAGAATGTATACTATATGTAAACAGTAATTGATAGAGGAATAATAGCCTTGCTTTGACTAATTTTCAGGTCTTTCCCATAAATGTTTTAATGCACAGGTGCCTACTAATAACTACCCTCAAACCTTTTGGTACCATGTAGTATATTTAATATGATTTTAAAGTAAATTGTAAATAAATATGCAAAAGTTATGATTATATCTTAACTAAATTCAATTGATAATAATTGCAATATAAAATTAGCAAAGTAAGAAATTAATCATGTTTATTTTATATGAGGTATGTACGATATCTAACCATAGCAAAATACTAGGGAACTGAAGTACATCTTTCTTCAGAATCATGGTATTCAAAATGTGGGAAATTGTACTGCTAAATAAGCCAAGAGCAAATATGTAGATGATTTGTTTTATACTTGGATTAATCCACAAGCTTCTGACTTCTGAATTCTCTCTGTCTCACTGTACCTCTGGTTTTAATTCAGATTATCCGTACCTCTTTGGATATTGTATGAGAAGAAATAACTGAAATGAAGAATCCAAAGAGGTACGGATAATCTGAATTAAAACCATTGCATTTGATTGCCTATCTATGCACTAAAACACATTTTTCACAGAAATCCATTGGTGAAATGGAGTGGTATGGGATGCAAGGGGCGTCTCCCTTTTGGATGAATAGACCAAATCTTTCGCTATCGAATATTGGCAATACAGTATTCAAAATTTTTCTTTGATATGGCGATGAACCCATCACAGCTTCCTCTGATATTATTAAACTACAAATTCTAGCAGTCTTCAAACTAATGAATGCTATAGTTGACAAGAATAGACTGCTCATTCCATAGTGGCTAAAGGAAAGATGTAAGCTTTGAATTTTTGATTGCATAAAGAGATGCTTTTTCTTCATTTTCCTAAGATATGATACCGCAAATTATTTTGTTATGAAAATATATACTTGTAACTCTGTTAGCTTAGAACTGTTGCATGATTCTGGAAGTACTTCAACCATTTGATTTATTTCCACAAGATGGTGCAGTAGAGCTAATGATCTTTTCAGCACACAGTCTGCACTTGGGAAGGAATATAATATGAAAAATAAAGACTGAACAAAAACATCCTTCTAGAATATTTTGCTTTGAAAATAAAACAGCAAAATATCTTATTGTTTGGATTCCTTTTCTCCAGCCATTACTATAAGGACCTCCAACTGTATATAATTAATGCACATCCCATTTAAAAGGTTTAGTAGACCCCAAATTCTTTTATATATTGATTTTATTTATTTTAACACATTTCTATTTATACAAAATACACTTATACACATGACAACAGATGTTAGGATATGTTGTGATTCTCATTGGAAATTATACTCAATTCCTTCATCAACAGAGTGGTAGATCAAGCTGACAGAGAAAGCACTGATATCAAAAATATCTTTTAAAAATAAATTTAAACTATCTTTAATTTGGGAGCCATTGATATATTATACAGACATCTACCTTATCTGAAGTTTGGGTTTCTCTTACCATAAATCTTAAAACATCAAATTCTGTCTGGCATAAATTCTGATCAGTTATTATTTGTACTGATGATTCCTATTAATTTGATTCTTTTTATTCACATTTTTACTTGACTTTAATAATAATTTTTAAACTGACATATGATTATCATTATATGCTGTCTTAATTCAATGTTATTATTAGAAAAACAGGATTTTAAAAAATTAATTAACATCTTAATTTTTATAGCTTCTTAAATTCCTCTTTCTAGTTCTTTTCGTGGCTTGTTCATTGACTCAACTAATTTACTTTGATGATCCATATTTTTAAAAATATTTTTCTGCCGAAGTCGAGTATGCACATAATATGTGGACAAACACAAATGCAAGATCAAATGCAAATCTTATATATTTTATTTTTATCTTTTTCTTGGGAAAGTCAGACTAGCATTTATGAATATCACAAATTCTGTTCCCATAACAACAACCTATGATAGATTGTTTGCGCTGGGCAGAAATGAGGGGCACAGTGATATAGGAAAAATATTTCTTTATGTTCTGATTACAAGTAGCACAGAAGCATTTGGTTAAACCCTGTGAGAAATAAAAAGTGATGTAAAAGTGGGCCTTTGCCCTATCCGGCAAAGTTATGTATTCTTATGTACTCATAGTTGCATGAGAGCAAGTTCTAAACATAAGCTTCTAAAAAAGATCAGTATCTCAAAGGCTAACTTCCCAGAAGCCTTCAGAGAATTAGTTTGGGAGCATATGGATATCACAGCTAGGTAGCAACTAGGCACTGACTTTTGTGGGTCATGCTTTCTTTAAAAATTATTTAGAATATACACATTACAGCAAGTCCAAAAGCAATTAATTGAAAATGGTCTAAAACAATTATAAATGTGCAAACTGCAGATAAGGATAACAAAATCTGAGCAACTTAACTAGCCGATACATCTAGTCTTTACAACAATATTGCAAAAGAATGCAAATGATAAGAAACATAACAATAAATCAGGAGTAGAAAAAAATAATAATTAAACCTTAAACACAAAATTAAACATGCATTTAGAGGGAAATACCTATTTTCCCAAAGCTTCACAATGCAGGTTGTCCTCCTTTTCTCGGTTCTTTCTAATATAGGTTAGTTGTAGTATTTACAGTAAAGTTGACACTTTCTCAACTATTCAGCAAACTTTGGTTCTTCTGCCATTTCTCACCAGGCAGTGGCACCTAGTCGACATTATCTCATTTTAGAGATAAGTAAGCCTGGTTCTGTGTCTCTAGGCTAGATAGGATATGAACATATTGTGGAGAAAAACAATAGTGAATCACTGTCATATTGTTTCCAGAAAAAATACATAGATGTATTTCCTAGATACTGAGTTCATCTTGGTGGAGACTTTAATTTTTTTACTATGATCCATTTTTTCTGTAATTTCCTGTAATTAGCATGAGTGGAAATGAGAATGAAGATTTCACAACAGTATCCATTTTGGAGATTAAATGGAGTGCAGTACTAGAGTGTTCTGAAGTACTCTTCTGTTAGCACCATTTTCATGTAGAGTATAATAACCAGCCTACAGATTTTGCTCTGTAGAACCTTAGCAGAACCCTTTTCCATTGTGCAAATATCACTGCCTAGAAAAGTTATTCAACTATTGTATCAATGATTATTTAAAAAGATAAATATATGCTAAATATATACTAAAAATAAATCCCACTGAGTTCAGTTGAAGTTTTAACCAAGTGAATCTATGCTGGATTGCTACTGTATAAATAATGACGCCTAATTTCCAGAATCTACTCATGATAATTATCAGAAAAACTATTTGTGTAGAAGAAGGGAGAAAAGGGAAAATACCATGCAAAGGTCAACTTGTTCTGGCTCATTTTCCAGAAGACTGCTACAAGTTTACATTGCTCAACAGCTTGTAATGTAACTGGTTTAGCTAAAATCAATAGGCACATAAACAGAAACATGCTTCAAAATGAATTAAACAGCTTCAGTCTTCTAAAGGCATTCAGACTAAACAGTTTGTACAAAAGAATGGCATTGTGAAGGAATCACTGTAATTTTCTTGGGGAGTTTAAGGTGACTAAACCCAATCTAATCAGTTCTGCAACAGCTCCAGAAAGTCTGGCCATGATAGGAGTTGTCGGGAGCTGTTATTTAGCCATATTTTGGAGGGCCTTAGTTTTCCCTCTCATAAGGAACAGCACTCTTAGCTCAATCTAAAACAGCACAGACATAGACACTTTGAGCAACATATACATATGTATGTGTGTCTGTTTGAATATCTGCATTTAATATACATTTTTAACATTTAAAAGGGTTAGGCTGCCATTCTGCTTGAGTATGTTTTCTTTCCTGGCTCTGTTTTCTATCATCCTTCAGCTGGAAAAAATATGAATTTCAATGGAGGAAGAAATTAAACAATTCATATAATTTTTCAGTGTCAAAATATTGAAATCTTTACCTTAGGATATGAAAATACCTTTACTGTGTAGAAGTTGCAAGTAATTGGCAAAAGAAAAACAGATGATTTGCTCGTGAATCTTTCTCATTCAGGCCAAAACCTTCTACTAATTACAAGTATAATATTTTGTGAAAATACCTTTGGTAGGAGATTATATCAATGGGAGATGCAAGTTAGCCATCGCTCGTAACAGGAATACTTCCATGTGGGGCATGGAAGAAGCAGCTTCAAATAAATAAATAAATAAATAAATAAATAAATAAATAAATAAATAAATAAATAACCCAGTTTTTTTATCACATCCTCCTGAATATTTGCCTTGATTGCCTCCCTTGCTTTAAAGACCCAGACTGACCTAAACTGAATCTTAAATCCTAAATTAAATCAGGCTGCTTTAAACCAAGGAGTAATAAACTAAGGGTTATTTGTTGAATTCTGATTCCCAGAATCCCTCACTATATGTTATCCTGATTAAGGGCATTGGAACTATATAGCCTTGAGCTATTGTCTCAGTCTGATTCTGAGGATGCACAAGATACTTTTTTTCCATACAAAATGACCTTGACCAAATAGCTGTTGTAGGAGAAAAAACAAAAAAACAAAGCTCTTGCCTGTGCTCTATTGATCACCTGGGCTTTGTAGTCCAGATTCATAAACCTCAGAAAAGGAGAACAAATTAGAAATAAATGATTGATAAGTCTGCTCCTGGTCACAGAAAACTCAGTGGTTCTGTGTGAAGGAATGAAGGGCTAACCTTGAGAATATGGAAGGAAAGAGTGATTCATTAAGGAGTTCTTGGTGTGCCTTTTTGTTTACCTGGTCTTACTTGAAAGACTGACACTCAACAATTGCAATGCTTTGTGGGGCACCTATTCAGCATTTTGTGAACCGATAGCATTTAATTCTTTTCAACCAAGAAGTTGTAGGCATATAGTCTTAAATCTCTTTCTCTTTGCAACAGAATTTAAGTGAGCATAGAACATAATCCTACTTATCCTGCAATTTTTCAGCCTACTCGCCAAAGATCTCTATAATATTGACAGTTGAAGTAGAATTAACCCACCAAAACTAAAAAATTGGGAAGCAATTTTGGATACCAATGTTCCAAAAGCTTGTGCTAATACAGTCCTCTTGAACAATCTCACCCTGCATGTATCCGTCTAATATTGGTGGATTTGATGCCAACTGAGTAGAGTTGCCCTCCACTATTTTTTAAAAAAATCTTGCTTAAAGAAGCCTAGTTACATAGCTTCCAATGTCCCATATAAATTACTCTGGCTGAATGTTATCCTTGTTGTGAACGAATGCTTACCAAACACAATTCAGTCCTGAACAAACTTATTTTATTAAAACAGCTGAAAATTAATTAATTCATTTTCAGATTAGTCCAAAACAAATTCTTCATAACCAGTCCTACGACCTTATCACCAACCTTTGATGTCTTTGGCAACCTGCCAAAGGCTTTTCTTGAGAAAAAACCCACAAAGTTCAAGAACTGACAAGAAGCACTGGAATCAACGTTGCTTTTCTACAAAGAACCCAATGGCTCGTTGCTGCTCTTTTAAGCCTTATGGGAATGGCCAATCATCTTCTGGCCTTACTCCTGAGTCATCCTTTTTGCCTCAGTTGCTCTTGCCTTCTGGCAGCTCTTTGCATGCATGCACTAGGAACAGGCTCCTCCTGTTCCTCTGCCTCTCTGCTGTCTGCCTCTGGAGGCTCTGGAGTCCACACATTGCTCCCAGATGGCCCTCGCCCCATCTCTGCCTCCAACGCAGAGCCCTCATCTGGGCCTTCCCCTGACTCCAGGACTGGCCGATTGTCCTCCCCAGCCTCCTCACTGTCTGACTCCACTGCCAGGTCCGCAGGCTGCTGGCGGACCACAACAATCCTGTACCCTCTAAATTTATTTAGCTTGTGTATCATATCCATTTGATTAAAAAATAAAAAGAGATGTTAAACAGCTAATGGTTTCATGTTAACCATCAGGATGCAAAAAGATGCAGTTTTATGAGCTTTACTTATTACTTGGTTCAAGTCAACAATTTTTGACCTGAAGAAGTTGATTAAAAAAAAAGTTTTAATTTGTTATAAAACTGAGTTATTCTTTTTAAAGTGATAAATCAAATGTTATACTTGGTATATCTGGCAGCTTCATCAACTTTCTTAAAAAAATAATTGTAAGGACATCTGTAAAAACTAGCACACTTGTAATGGGATAACCTTTCAGTCTGACAAAATGGGTTGTAGTCTGCAAAAGCTTCCACAGTGAATAATATTTCTAGTACATCCTTCCACTATATAGATGTAAAATACTAAGATTCCCTAGAGATAGAGCTTCTGCCAATGTTGCCTAAAATACTGAGGTTGCTTTTGCTGAAATGTCACTTTCTTAACTATATTTGGATTAAAATGAAAGCTGCTGCCAAGTCTCCTATACGGTTTTCTGGGAAGAGCCATCACTGAATCTTCTGTTTGAAAGGCTTTGCTCTGCTGTCTTGTTTCTGATATAATTTCTCTTCTGTATAATCCTATATAGCAACTTCAAGATTTTATATTATTTTTGGCACTCATCAATAGTTTGAACAAGCATAAAGCAACATGCAATTCTTACCCAAACCCAACCCCCGTCCTCAAAGTCCATAAACAATACCAACAAATTGCAGAGTTTCTAAGCAAAAGAATGGGAAGTTTATTACATAGGGAATAGTTACATTACTATTCATTTATGTAACTGCGTGTAAAATATTGAGTATGTTAAAATTAATTAAATGAACTTTGCTTTGACTTATCCTTCCCTACCTCTTTATCTTACTTGCTCCTATATTTTGGAAGTATGACCCATAAATATGGATATGACTCAGGCCTTTAAACATTGTGTTCCCATGCTACCTTAGGAGAACTTTCTCAGACCAGAGACCAGCACAGAATTACACTGAAGCACAAATTGGCTTATTTGCAGCACTAAAGTCTAAGACAGAACTAAAGAAGACAGGGATTTACCTCACTCCTTTTTAGCATTGATGGTGTTACCTAATTGGCTAAAGAAACATTTGCAAGAAAACAACCAAGGTCAGAGAGCACCAAGCACCTCTCAGTTCAACCCTGAGCCACAAATATTCTCTTCTATGGATATACAGTATACACACGCGAGGCTACAACAGCAAGGTAATTACATGGTTATAGGTAACAGGAAATATTTGATTAGATGTAGCACATTGTGTACCCAAAGGTGGGCTGCTGCCAGTTCACACTGGTTCAGGTGAACTGGTAGTTAAGTTTATGCACAGTTTGCCAAACCAACAAATGCCACCACTGTCTGGCCCCGCCTGCTCCACCCTATCTCACCACGCCCCTTTTGGCCGCTGGCTAGAGTCACACCCATGCCCAGCTACTCTCTGGCTCCTTCCCTCGCTTGCCCAGACCACGTGGCCCAGATAATCTGCGCACTTCCCCCACTTGCCTGCCTTTGCTGCGGCTTACCATGCTGGCCACGCAGCCCAGCTGATATCCATGCTTTGCCCGTTCTGCTTACTGCGGCTGCCCGCAAAGGTAAGGTGCTCGGCCAAAGGACTGCCTCAGGGTGGACACAGCAAGGCTTGGCTGTATTTCGGGCCTGGGTCTCGCCATTGGAGCAGCAGCAAGTCCTGGCACACAATCTACTCCTCAAGCTCCCAATACCCAAACCGGTGAGCTGGAAGAGAGATTCTCTGTCATGCTGGTGAGTACGTATGGACCGAGTGGGTTTTTTGCTTTCACCCCCCACCTCCCCATCGCAATCCAGTGTGGGGCAGTCAGCCGAATGGAGGTGGAAAACCAGGTGTTTCCATGGGCCCTTCTCTTTTCCCGCCCCCCTAGCCTTCTTTTGCCAGCATGTGCCAGCAGGCTCGGCAGGCAGTTGTGATCTTTAGATGAGATTTTATTTTGTCAACCCAAGATGTGGAGGGGAAAGGGGCTCGGAATGGTACATAGGAAATCTTCCTGTCTCTGCAGCATCAGCCGGCCTGCACCTTCCTACCTTGCTATGAGTGATGGCCACACCCACCCAGTCACATGACTGCCCACCCACCCACCCACGCCCACCCACCCAGTCATTAGGGCAGAGAACCAGTTGTTAAAAAATTTGCAGCCCATCACTGTGTGTACTTAATGAGATAACTGAGGCCATTAGAGTGTAACTATGAAACAATGAGTCAGGACTACAAAGGCAATTAGATTTTGAAAGAATAGAGGGACAGTATTTTATGAATATAATTTCTTTCAAGGGTGCAACTTTCTTTTGCTTTCCCAGAACTCTGCTGCCTCCTAGGATCTTTTCCTAGCTTATAAGCTTTCTTTGGTGTTCTAATGTTTTATGACTGAGCTGACAGTTTAGTGCGCCTGGGAAAATGTATTTGTGATGGGGGGCGGTATTGCCTACAGTAATTTGACCTTATTTAGCTGAGTTAGTGCTTTCCTTTCCTTTGGAAGATGTATTTGGGTTAGGGTCCTTTAGTTTGATTCTTCAATGTATAGCACTACAACTTTGAATTAAGTGGGAAATCTATAGATCAAATGAGCAGGGATCACTAGGCTGATAATATCATTATATTTTAATTGCACTGCATTTATTTGCAATAATTTATTTGCATTTATTAGCAACTGCATATAGGAAAATACACTCCAAAACATAACACACAGGAAACATAGATAATTTCCAATAACTTTCCCCCTTCCCCATTGCCAAATCTTGAATTATGTTATTATGGCATAATTCATAATTCTTTATGGTATTTTGGATAGCTTCACTTAGTAAAAGTTTTCCTTCTTGGTTTTTTTTTTTTGAAATATTCAAATGTAGCACCTTTAGTTAACTTACCTGTTCTGTGTTCAACATGTAATCAAATAGATATGCAACCTGTACTATCACATGAATTTTAAAGTAAAAAAATGGCTGCTATGGGATAATCCAGAATTTAAAATCTGATTAGAAAACATCTTATATTGAAGATTTCAACAATATTAGGATTTTTACTTTAGATTAACTGCTAGATGACGATGAAGAGTTTTTATCATATTTTATGTTAAATACCATTTGTCCATTGCCACCCACTGGTGGTATTTAAAACAACAACTTTTACTGCCATTTGGACTGGTGCATTTTCAGCTTCCAAACCCACATGCTAGAAATCACCAGTAAAATTTATGAGGTAAAAACTTTACAATTAATCTTTATTTATAAAATATTTATCCATGCATCAATCTGATATGTAAATTTTAAAAACGGAATTGAAAGTAGATATCCCCTCTTTGTCTAAATGTCAATATCCAAAATTTCAACTGATATTAGATTATGGCTTACTCAAGAAAAAGTATTTTGGATCTACTGGACACCATTGCATTTGTATGGAAAAGGAATGAGTCACTCAGCATATTGTTGGAAATGCAAAGAGAACAATACTGTATTAAAACTTTTTTTCAATGTCTTTTTTTCTAGTAAGAAGTAATTAAATATATTGATTTTGAAACCAAGATTTTATATTTTCAGATGTCCATGTTCTTTTGAACGGTATACATATTATATGGAAAGGGATGACTGGATAACAAAAGAGACTCTCTGCCTTCCTTTATTGCTAAAAGACTAATTTTTCAATATTGGAAATGTAAATTTATGGCCTCAATTACTCAGTGGACTCAATACCTGATGTTACTTTCAAGTTACAAAGAGATGCTTACTAATATAGACTATATATAGACAAGTACAATGAAATATAGCTCTACTGAAACTATTTTTGTAAAATTTCATATAAACATAACCAGTTAGAATGATTAAAATTAAAATCTGCAAACAAATTATTTCCCAATTGCAAGGGAAAGAAAGTGGAACTAGTTGAGAAATATACATTAATTTCTGAACAAAAACATGCAATTCTGCATAGTTTATAAAGCCTGCTTTC